>NC_030997.1:984686-1161534 GCF_000149955.1 Fusarium oxysporum f. sp. lycopersici 4287 | reverse complement strand
CAAGAACCAGATTCGCGTGGCTCTGCAAGGGGCAAGACTCGTTCTGGGTTAAGAATGGAAAGGATCATCCTGGAATGTAAAGGGACCTGCGTCTTTCCCGGCCTGTGGCGCCGCGGGTAGGCCCGTTTTGCATGCTGCTATTGGAATGGTGTCCTCTGTCTCGGTTCAGCTCTCCGATCTAGACCGTGCCTCTCAAGACAGACAGGGCACTTGAGTCACTAGAGAGGCAGAGAGGACATCGATTTACCATTTCCTTGGTTATTTCGATCTAGGAGAATTATTTCGACAATTGATTCAGATGGTAATTGATTGCAACGGGAATAGCAATTCTCTGCCTTGATTTTCTATCTCCATATCATGTCACTACCAGTATCAATTAGCTACCGTTTCCAGTCCCTCTGCCAAGAGGCCCGGTCTCCTGGTACAGTCATCACTCACAATTCCATATGCGGAAAGCTGAAAATAGAAATTGAGTTCACGCAACAGTACCTTTCTAGCCCTGGTCCCTGGAAGGGTCTTCTTGTGGCTAGAATGAGGCTGGAATAGCACATTGAGTTTATACTGAATATCTCGACTAAACAAACTTTCGACCCAGACGGATTAGGAAACAGGCGAACTTGAAGATATCGGCCAAGATGGAAAGCAACAGTTATTATAAAAAACCCTCATAGATCAGACCAGAAATGGATTTATTCTCATCAACAATCTCAGTCTACTACACCCATCAAAGTAGTATATTCTTTACATTGTCTTTTTCGCAATGCATTTCATCAAGGCTGTTGTCTGGGGTATATCCCTTGCTGCTGTCAACGCGGCTGCTGTGCCTGCAGATGGATCTGGTGTTACTACCTGCGAGTACTCCGGCGGCGACCGAGCCTGCGAAGCTCATGTGAGTACAATGGGGTATCTGATCTGGTATCAGTATGGGCTAACGATTTCTACAGTGCATTGAGAAGGGCAAAACCTTTGTATCTTGTGCACCGTTAGTATTCAGTTGAGTCAGCTTTGAGATGTAGCTAATATTAGATAGTGAGTGCACGTGTTCCGGTCGCTTGGGCAATCCTCTGAGACGCCTTCTCAAGAGGAAGACTACATCATCTGCCAAGCCTACCACTTCGAAGCCCGCTACTACCTCCAAGAAGCCCACCACCACTTCCAAGCCTGCTACTACATCTAAGAAGCCCACTACCACGTCTAAGCCTGCTACTACATCTAAGAAGCCTACAACTACCTCCAAGCCTGTTACCACTTCCAAGAAGCCCACTACTACTTCGAAGCCTGCCACTACGTCTAAGCCTGCCACCACATCCAAGAAGCCAACGACCACGTCTAAGCCTGCTACAACCTCAAAGCCCGCTACCACTTCCAAGCCCGCTACTACTTCCAAGCCCGCTACTACTTCCAAGCCCGCTACTACTTCCAAGCCCGCTACCACTTCCAAGCCCGCTACCACTTCCAAGCCCGCTACCACTTCCAAGCCCGCTACCACTTCCAAGCCTGCTACCACTTCCAAGCCCGCTACCACTTCCAAGCCTGCTACCACTTCCAAGCCCGCTACCACCTCGAAGCCTGCCACTACCTCGAAGCCTCCCACCACGACTTCAAAGCCCGCTACAACCTCCAAGCCTACTACAACTTCCAAGGCTGCGACAACAACCTCCAAGGCTTCATCGAGCTCATCCTCCTTCAGTACCAGCTCCAAGGCTTCTACTTCTACTAGTGCCCCTGCTTCCACTAGCAAGGCTTCTACCTCCACCAGTGCTGCCGCTTCTACAAGCAAGGCTTCAACCAGCACAAGCTCAGCTGCAGCTTCTACTAGCTCTTCTGCTTCTACCTCTGCTGCTGCTTCCACCTCGTCCTCCGCTGCTGTCTCATCTTCTTCTGCTGCTGCCTCATCCAGTGCTGCATCCAGCCAGGCCACTGGTGCCCCTGCTGGCGGTGTCACAGCCTCCACTTCCGATGACGACGAGTCTACTACTAGTACTCTTGCCAGCGAGTCCTCCAGTGCTGCAGCTTCTTCAAGCACTGCTGTGACTTCTGATGAGTCTGACAACGAGTCTACCAGCTCCGAAGTCGGTGGCAGCACATCTGCTGACCAGACCTCCTCTGAGGCTACTAGCAGTGCTGCTGCAAGCTCCACTAGCGAGGCTGATGACGAGACTACCACTGTCGTATCCTCTGCTTCTGCTGATCAGTCTTCTTCCTCTGCCGCTGTTGATGATGAGACCACTACCTCTTCTGCGGCTGCTGGTACTACTACCACTGAGGCCGATGAGGAGAGCACTACCTCCGCTGCTGACGAAGAGACTACCACCTCTGTTGCTGATGCTACTACTACTAATGTCGACGAAGACACTACCACCTCTGTTGCTGATGAGGAGACTACCACCTCTGTTGCTGATGAGGAGACTACCACCTCCGCTGCTGACGAAGAGACTACCACCTCTGCTGCTGATGAGGAGACCACTACCTCTGCCGCTGGTGGTGCCACTACTACTGATGTCGACGAGGAGACATCCACTTCTGCCGATGTCACTACCTCAGAAGAAGTTGATGAGTCTACCACTACCGCTGCCGCCGCCTCTACCACTGGCGAGGCGGATGAGACCACCACATCTGTTGCTGACGAAGACTACTACTAATGTCGACGAAGACACTAACACCTCTGCTGCTGACGAAGACACTACCACCTCTGCTGCTGATGAGGAGACCACTACCTCTGCCGCTGATGAGGAGACCACTACCTCTGCCGCTGGTGCTACTACTACTAATGTCGACGAAGACACTACCACCTCTGCTGCTGACGAAGACACTACCACCTCCGCTGCTGATGAGGAGACCACTACCTCTGCCGCTGCTGACGAAGACTCCCCTCGCCGCTGGTGCTACTACTACTAATGTCGACGAAGACACTACCACCTCTGCTGCTGACGAAGACACTACCACCTCCGCTGCTGATGAGGAGACCACTACCTCTGCCGCTGCTGACGAAGACACTACCCACCTCTGCTGCTGATGAGGAGACTACCACCTCTTCTGCTGTCGAAGAAACCACTACTTCTGATGCCGATGAGGAGACCAGCACTTCAGCTGCTGCTGTCGGTACCACCACTTCGGACGCTGATGAGGAAACTTCAACCTCCGCTGCCGATGCTACCACTTCTGATGCTGATGAAGAGACATCTACTTCCGCTGCTGGAGCTGGTACTACCACCTCTGAGGCTGATGAGGAGACTAGCACCTCCCCTGCTGCTTCCACTACTGACGTCGATGAGGAGACCTCTACTTCTGCTGCCGCTGCTAGCACTACTGATGAGGTTGATGAGACTACCACTTCTGCTGCTGACGACGAGACCACTACTTCCGCTGCCGGTGCTTCTACCACTGATGTCGATGAGGAAACTAGCACTTCGGCTGCTGCAGGCACCACCACTTCTGAGGCTGACGAAGAGACCACTTCAGCTGGCGCTGGTACTTCCACCTCAGTTGCTGATAACGAGACCTCTAGCGCTACTACTCTTGTCACCCTGACCCGCACTACCAGCACCGCCGATGAGGAGTCATCCACAGCTACCTCAGAAGATCTCACTGGTGCCCCTGCTGGAATCTCTACCACTTCTTCTGCCGCCGATGAGGAGTCATCCACAGCTACCTCAGAAGATCTCACTGGTGCCCCTGCTGGAATCTCTACCACTTCTTCTGCCGCTGATGAGGAGACATCTACCTCCGTCGCTGATGAGACCACTAGCCAGGCTGCTAGCAGCACCTCTGTTGATGAGGAGTCTACGAGCCAGGCTGCTTCATCCACTGCCGATGCTACTACTTCTTCTTCTGCTGCTGATGAGGAGTCTTCTACTCAGGTTGCCTCCACCAGCTCTGCTGATGAGAGCACTAGCCAAGCGGCTTCCTCCACATCAGTCGCTGATGAGGAGACTACCTCCAGCCAGGCTGCCTCTTCTACTGCCGCTGCTGATGATGAGACTACGAGCCAAGCTGCTGCCACAACTTCTTCATCTGTTGATGAATCCACCAGCCAGGCCGCTTCATCCACTTCTGTTGCAGATGAAAGAGACTACCTCTGCTGCCGCTTCTACCTCTTCTTCTGCTGCCGATGAGTCTACCAGCGAGGCCGCCTCTAGCACGTCTGTTGCTGAGTCTAGCACTTCTGTTGAGGAGTCCACCTCTGCTTCTGCCACCACCTCTGAAGCCGAGTCTACCTCCGCTGCTGTCACTACCTCATCCTCTGTCGACGAGTCTTCCAGCCAGCCCGTCAGCACCAGTTCTGCTGCTGCTGATGAGACGACTAGCTCCGCTGCCGCCTCTACCTCATCCGATGCTGAGACGTCTTCTTCTGCTGATGAGTCTACCTCTGTTGCTGCCTCCACCTCATCCTCTGCTGAGGAGTCCTCAAGCCAAGCTGCTTCTAGCACCTCTGCCGACGATGAGACTACTACTTCTCAGGCTACTACACTATCGACTGCTGTCCGAACCGATAGTACATCAGCTGATGAGACATCTTCTTCCGCCGTCGAGTCTAGCAGCTCTGCCGCCGCCTCCACTTCGGCTGATGAGACCTCCAGCTCTGCCGCCGAGACTTCTTCAGCTGCTGCCGAAACCTCCAGCTCTGCTGCCGAGACTTCTTCTTCCGCTGCTGCTGAAACATCTAGCTCTGCCGCCGAGACTTCTTCAGCTGCTGCCGAAACCTCTAGCTCTGCTGCTGAGACCTCTTCCTCTGCAGCTGAAACTTCTTCTTCTGCTGATGCTACATCTACTTCAGCAGCTGAGACTTCCTCCTCTGCTGCTGAGACCTCATCTTCAGCTGCTGCTGAAAACTCTTCTTCTGCCGCCGAAACCTCTAGCTCTGCTGCTGAGACCTCTTCCTCCGCAGCTGAAACTTCTTCTTCTGCCGCCGAGACTTCTTCAGCTGCTGCCGAAACCTCTAGCTCTGCTGCTGAGACCTCTTCCTCTGCAGCTGAAACTTCTTCTTCTGCTGCTGAGACCTCATCTTCAGCTGCTGCTGAAACCTCTTCTTCTGCCGCCGAGACTTCTTCAGCTGCTGCCGAAACCTCTAGCTCTGCTGCTGAGACCTCTTCCTCCGCAGCTGAAACTTCTTCTTCTGCCGCTGAGACCTCATCTTCAGCTGCTGAGACCTCATCTTCAGCTGCTGAGACCTCTTCCTCTGCTGATGCTACATCTACTTCAGCAGCTGAGACTTCCTCCTCTGCTGCCGAAACCTCTTCTGCAGCTGAGACTACCTCTGCCTCGAGCACTTCAGAAGCTGATGCCACATCAACCTCTGCTGATGAGACCACCAGTCAGCCCACGACCCTGTCCACAGTGGTGCGAACCGAGTCGGAGTCCTCAACATCTGAGGCTGCTACCACCACTACTTCGGGTGGTCAGTAGATCTAGACGATGGGGTCTGAGATGCGATGTCTTGACGCGATTGCGCATTGCGATAGCGACGGGTCTATAGAGGGACCAACCTAATACACATGATAATCTACTATTAGAGACTGTGATATAGTTTAGATTAGCTTGAATCTCATTACTGTTTCATCCTTCATTTGCTTGGCTCAATTTGCGACTGTGAGCTTGTGCACCTTCTTGTTTCCGCGTCTTGGCTATGTTTACGTGAGCTAACCGAGGAGAGGCAAGGTTCAGGCATGACTAGTGACTGTCGATCTCGTGCTTCCACCAATCAAGAGCTTGGAAAGCGACGCGTTTTGAATTCCTCTCCTTCATTCCAGCTTCACTAGCATCGGACATAACGACTTGCTAGCAAATGGTACGATTCGGCATAGTCAAAGTCTTCTCAGGTAGTATGGCAAAATTTGTACCTTTAGTCTATTCATTATAAATTTGAATTAAGAGCCTCTCTTAATTCGAAAACAAAAAAGAGCGTGCCTTCTCCTTTGCGACCCACCGTAGCGGTCACATCAAGTGGCATACCCTGGACCTAAATCTCAGACAGTAAGTAAGGTTGGAAATCAACTCTCCCCTGTAAAAATTCTTTCTTGGCACGCACTGTTAGTGCCGTGTTAGGAGCGGGATTTTCTGCAGGCCACGCGACCACACAAAACTGCGGGGATGCTATCGGCTCCCTAACAGCAGTTTTCAGAGAAGGAATTTTGGAGAGTTCGCCTTCTCTGACAACACCTTTGTCGGATCTAATGGCGGCACCTCAGAACCAGAACGCCTTAGATATCGGAGGACGATGCCCATGGCATCGGTAGCGACATCCTCCCGATCAACGACGCCGATTGCGATGGGTTTTTCTCCTTTGAAGGCAAGCCGCACCGTCGGCCTCTGATTCCTTCCCGAGGTTTTTCCCTGCCGCCGCGACAGTCGACTACGAGCTACAACTTGGTTACTGGAGATTGTGGACTGCGTCGGCAGATGTAGTGATGCGCGAGAGAATTCTGGTCGGTGGAAAAAGTTCGACAATAGATTGCCCCCGAACCCGCTGACGGGTGACGGGCTTGAGAAATACAGCACCTTTTGTGCCATTGGTATGCTGGATGGTGAAGGAAGCGGGGTTTCCCTGTACCTAGCTAGCTCAGCACGTCTTTTGCTCCAGTAGGAGATCTGGCTTCGTTACAGCCACCCAGACGAAAAATATACAAACAAACAAACAAACAAAAAGTAAGGTTGGAAATTCAGGACATTACCACTTTACACGAGGTAAATTAAGAAAATCAATGAAAGTACCGGCTCATAGATATACAGAGCTTGATATCATATGGTAAACGTTCGATGGCAAGCCAAAGTTGAGTGAAATGCATTTTATTTAGTCATGATGTAGTAGTGTGCCAGCTTAATTTATCATGATAACGATTGCAATTCAACCTGGGCTATTAGGAAAATTTGCTTACCAGCTTGAAATACTCCGTATAGGTCTCCTAAGGCTAAATAAAATAATTTACTATTCATGTTCATTATATACATAGTCTTTTTTAATAACAACTATGGATTTCTCGCTTCGGGCTTCAAGGTTATCACGAATCGTTATCTGTTATATCCCGCGGTGTCTCATGCCACAGTCGGCTAAGACGCGGCTAACGCTCGCAACTCAATTTGAATATGTCTACTGAACCATATAAATGCCCGTCATTTTCCCTGCCTGGATCATGCATTGATTGGGACAGGTATGTCAGCTACATGTAACGAAGAATCCAGGATCAATTATTCCACTGGGGCCTGTCTAAGTCGCTTGCTTTTCACGGTAGATTTCTTGTCCTTTTTCTGCAAGCATACCCGTCACCCTGCTCACTGAATCACTCAGGCGCCCACGTCCTTTCTGTCCCGCGCCTGTACAAAAGACCCAACTGCGGCTCCCGCACCAACCACAGCATCAGTGCATCTGTTGTTCTAAGTCGGTCTGGTGGTCTAGTGGTATGATTCTCGCTTAGGGAAAACCCTATAGCTTAGCTTGCGAGAGGTCCCGGGTTCAATCCCCGGCCAGACCCTTCTCTTTTGTTACTTTTTGCTCTATCATAACTGTCATTGTGCTGGAGCAGTTTGGGCTGTCTCTCTTTTGTCGGGGCTTTGCTTTCGCCAAGCGTGACGTGATCACAATTGATGCCAGACTAGGCAAAGATCTACGCCAGGCATCATGGCGTGTCCTGATCGTGGCTACACCAGATACGCGTATTGCCGCTGTCAAGCTGATCAAAACGCAAGGTGAAAATGTATTTTATCAATTAATCATTTCCAGTACTGAATCAAGCCGCGCTCAACAATATGCAAGTCAAGTTCGACGCCATTTTTGTCCTGCGGCATTGTCGTCTGCTGATCTGTCGATGACGGCCAAAGTCCGCGGAAGGTCGCCGTGATGAACAACCTCTGCCCCAGCTTCATTGGCGTCGCTGAGGCGAATTTAATTCTAAACTTATGTCAAAATCTGCAGATGTGAGACCATTCATGAGCGATGCACCGGGCATTCCCCGCGGTGCCTCTTGGTTATGCAATCGAGAGGCAACCCCGTGGGGAACATAACGCAACGCTCATTTACCCCACGGACTGACAAAAAGAGGTTTCGAGTGAACAGTCCATTGGAGATATAGTAAGTGTAAAGCCGATTTTTGTGAGCCGCCAGTTTGTGGGTTAGATATATATCACAACCCATACCACCTTGGCTCCCCCCACCGGTGTTCTCAGCAGCTCACCTCGACTTATTCTTGATCTTACCATGAAAGTGTCATTCCCGCTAATTTTCGCCCTCTTTCAGAATATTTCCATCGCCGACGCAGCAGCCATGAATCCTCCTTCACCACCTCTATCAATCGCCAAGAGGGCAATCAACGTCTCATGCGGCGCTGACCCACGAATGCCCCCCGGCGCCTGGGATTCACATCTTCACATTATGGATCCCGTGCGTTACCCTCCAGTCGAAACCATTCCCTACAAGCCCACTGTTCATAATCTCTGGGAGAATGCAATCTTTGAGAACAGCATCGGGTGCGACCATGTCTTCTTCGTTCAGACCGCAACGCACGGATATGATATGACCCTCATGTTGGACTCTATGCGTGCGGTTGGAAATGAACGAGCGCTGGGTCTTGCGTTGTTTGACCCAAATACCACATCGCATGAGCATATTCGCAGATGGGATAGCGAGGGTGTTCGCGCTGTACGCGTCAATCTCGTGACGTATGGTGATGATACGCCTATCGATGAGCTCAAGAGCCAGATCAAGAAGTACGTCGACCTTATCAAGCCTTTTGATTGGGTTCTTCAACTGTACACCAAGATGGAGCGCATCGTCGAGCTGGAAGATTTACTGCCCGCTCTCGGCGTGCGCGTCGTCTTTGATCACTATGGCGACCCAAGTCTTCCGAAAGCATCGGGTCCTGTGAACCCCTACGACATCAAGGGCTTTCGATCTTTGATCCGCCTTTTAAAGACAGGGACGACATGGGTCAAGATATCTGGCGCATACCGTCTCAGCCATCTTGATTCTGATATCTGGGAGGATCTTGACCCTGTAACGCTAGAGCTCTTTGAGCAAGCCCCGAAGCGAGTTGTCTTCGGCTCGGATTGGCCTCATACCCGATTTGAAGGTTTAGACGTGAGGCCTTGGGTGTCTCATATACTGGATTTGACCGAGGGGAAGCAATGGTTGCGAGAGAGACTCTTCAGGGACAATGCTTTGGAGCTTTGGGGAGTAAATAAGACGCAGAGTACCTGTACTGGAGACAGATGATATGTAGGAGAATCATGAATTAAGCTATGAGACTGTTCACTATCTTTTAGTACAATGATTGAAACTTCCTAAATAACTAGACGACTGGATAAGTCATTGACAGCTCGTCATTAAGCTGCCGTCAAGTGTTGAGCTTCCAAACCAGTCTCGTCATCCGGTTGTAACAAATTCCAAGAACACGACGATATCTTGCAGCACTCCAAAATTTCTTTTAGAGAATATTTTCCATAATGCCCGAAAGATTGAACGAGATGAGTACCGCATTCGAGGCTGTCCATATTCATGATTGCCAAGGAATCTGGCCGTGGAACATCCCCGACAGGAACTGACATTGCTAATAATAGTATGAATTATAGAGAAGCGAATACATTGCCTGCAAATCCTTTCGAACCGTAGTTAAAATGCGATCTGCAGCTTGCCAAGATGCGAACTTCCAATACCGCAATATCTCCGCTCTGTTGAGGTCCCTAGGACGTCCACTTCGCCAGACATGTTTTCACCAAGAGGTATCGCCTCCATACTTGTCAAGGCTCCCAGCGACGTTGTCATTTTATCCTCATTGCGCACACCGATATGCCGTGCGAACCGGGGATCCCTCAAGGACGCGTTTCCTGAAGAGCTTCTTGCCTCTGTGCTCAAAGCAACGATTGACGGAGTACCTAATCTGGACCCGTCCATTATAGAGGATGTCGCGGTCGGCGTAGTACTGTATGAGCTTGGGGGCTCTAAAGCTGCACGTATGGCTATGAACCACGTTGGCTACCCAAACACAACGTCCCTCTATACTGTCAATCGGGCATGCTCTTCGTCACTCCAAGCAATCTCATCCACCGCTTCTCAGATTCGAACAGGGATGATCTCAGTGGGAATTGGAGTGGGGATGGAAAGCATGACACGGAACTTGGGAGTCGAGCTATCCCAACTGACATCTGGCCCGCTCTGAGAGAGTCTCCCGTTATAGATGCCCTGGATTGCATTCTTCCAATGGGTATTACCTCCGAAAACGTCGCAGAGCGGTACGGTATCTCACGGGAGGATCAAGATACTTTTGCAGTCAACAGTCACCTAAAGGCGGCAGAAGCACGGGCATTTGGGCTTTTCTCGGACGAGATTGTCCCCGTTACGCAAAAGAAGCCTGACGGACTAGGAGAGGTTGTCGTCGATACGGATGATGGCATTCGACCTCAGGCAAGTTCGGAAGGCCTAGCAAAGTTGAAACCGGCCTTTAGAGAGAACGGTACCTCAACCGCTGGTAATTCATCTCAAGTCTCAGACGGCGCACGCTTCTTATGAGACGCAACACAGCAAAGAAGCTTGGCTTGAGTGGTAACATCATGGGTAAGTTTGTTTCTGCAGTCACAGTAGGCTGTGCACCAGACGAGATGGGTGTCGGGCCGGTGATTGCAATCCCAAAGCTGCTGGATAGCACTGGCCTCACGAAGGATGATGTTCACAGATGGGAAATCAACGAGGCTTTCGCGAGCCAGGCAATCTATTGCTTAAGAAAACTAGATGTCGAAAGGGCGTACCAGAATAATAAGTTCAACCCGAATGGAGGTGCTATTGCTTTGGGGCATCCGCTGGGCGCTACAGGCGCAAGGCTAACTAGCACGTTACTACATGGCTGAGGGCGGCCCGATGGCGGTGAGCTAGGGATTGTTAGTATGTGTGTAGGAACTGGTATGGGTATGGCCGGATTGTTCGTATAAGAATGAATAGCATCTGGAAAACAAATAAATAAATTGAAGAGAAGCTTTCCATACGCAGGCTGGGACAGAACTGTCATAATAATAGTATAACTAGCAAGTATCGGCTCCGTCCTGAGTTGTTGGCCTCATTTCCATCTGTGTTGAGGATGTTGAACCCGGCATCAACCGTCTTTCTCGGCAAGAACCTACCGTCACTTCGCAATAAACCTGTGGTCAAAGGTCTTCATGCCGCAAGAGACCGGGTTTCTATTTTGATGTAACTTTGAGTCATTGCCCAGCCTGCCTGATTTCGGTCGTAAAGTAGTACACTGCCACCCGCCGCGGGTAAGTCCCGCGCTCAGTGGCCGACACCACTAAGGCACACTGTAATGAGCCCTAACTCAAGGAAGTAGTCACAAAATTTAGCGAGGATACACACTACAACCCCAGACCAACAACGCGGGGAAAGGTCTGAGATCGGCATTGAGAGAACACACACGATCTGGGGTAGCTATATGCCTAAAAGTATATAAGTTAGACCAACAAGCATTGGTCAGAAAATATCAGGCACAGCAGCACTTCAATTGTAGAAGAAGCACATTATCTTTTCGAATTTTCTTTATCATGCCTGCCATTGAGTTCGCCAACTCCTACGGGAGCTCTATGCACCACCTCGTGTCAGGGTCTTACACCAACAAGACGCTCTTCCTGCTCGCCTTTGACACCATTGCTAAGACCTTGACTCTGAACGCTACTGTTCCTGGCTTTGGTCTCCATCAATTTGTCACAAGCAATGCTGCCAAAAACCGCGTCTACGCAACCGCCATGAGCGAGCCTCCTCAGCTTTTCTCGTGGTCGGTTGATGAGAACTACCAGTTTAC
Source organism: Fusarium oxysporum f. sp. lycopersici 4287 (assembly GCF_000149955.1). Lineage (NCBI taxonomy): Eukaryota > Fungi > Ascomycota > Sordariomycetes > Hypocreales > Nectriaceae > Fusarium > Fusarium oxysporum. Next base: position 1,149,760 of record NC_030997.1, on the reverse strand, counting down.
TCATCTCGACACGGTGAATATCAGTAAGTCTAATGTGCTGCCTACACCGAAGCTCTTTTGCTGATTGTTTCAAGCGTCTTCGTCTTGTTACTTCTCGGACGATGGCAACCTGGCTTTCTCTTCTGGTGGCTCAACTGCTGCTATCCATGGTCTCACCGAGAATGGCGCTATTGGTGAGCAGGTTCAGGAACTCTACATGGTGCCAGAGGAGGAAATTGAGAATGTGAACAAGACAAGAGCGGCTGTGGTAAGTTAAGATAATACTTCCATATCATTTGCTAGTGCTAACGGATATCCAAGCTCTATGGTGCTCATGCCTTTGACATCAACGTCAACAGAAAGGGCTTTGTCCCTCACCTGTAAGTCCCCAAACCACTGCTACATATGATATGGCTGACTGTCGGAAGGGGCATGAACTCCATCTTTATGTACGACATTGCGGAAAACGGTACTGCTAGGCCTTTGTCGATCAACCTTAGTCCAACTGAGGGTGATGGACCACGAAACTCCTATTCTAGCAAGGATGGAAAGCTCCTCTACGTGGTAAGTCATTTCGAGGATTAGAATAAGACGCAGCAACGAAGACTGACACCATGCATCAGATGACCGAACACAGTAAGCCCAAATGAATACAGCACCATGAAACCCCTCACTAACCTTACAGACCAATGGATGGATGTCTATAGAGTGCTTGACACACGTCTAGAACATATCCAGAGGGCAAGCGCCATTCCTGATGGTGAGTCACTCTATCGAATTCCCAGTCCGCAGTTATCTCTAACAATTGAAGATGTGCGAGGCGTATATACTTTCCGCAGCAACACAGTCCAAATGTCCCGCGACGGCAAATATCTCTTCACCAGTACTCGCAGCTGGAACAACACCGAAGCAAATGGTTACGTCGCGGCATTTGCACTCAACGATGACGGACTCCTGAAGATCGAAAAAGCCGTGGCTTTCTACGAGGCACCTGTCACTCTTGGCTCTGCTGGTGGTCTCCGAGTTGCCCCTTGGCAAGACGAAACTAACAGTGATCCCAACGGTATCACGGACTACATGTATCTCAGCGATACTTCTGAGGGCTGGATGTTCATTCTTGGTTGGACCCCTTCGAATCATACTCTTGATGTTGTGGCTTCGCTGCACTATCCTGATAACAGCACGCCTTACGAAGCAACTTGGCTTGATTAGATATATGAAGTTCTGAGATGGATTGAAGATTCGGTACATAGTTCTATGTCCTAATTTCTCTAGTAGTTTCATAGAGCCGTCACAGCTTCAGTTTCATGCAGTGGCGCGGAACATGGATGCAATGGTCCATATATCATGAGTGAGGGATGACGAGTAAGATTGAAAGGCATTTTTTCTTGCTGTGAAATGTCTATCTTCCTTCTTGGGGCTTTACACATAGAGTGGTAATTCAACAGTGACATAATCTCTGTTAAGTCCAAACATAAATGTGCAGTGGTATTTCTGTACACCTGTGTGTGAAGAGTTAGATGAATGGAGATTTAAATACGGGTTATCTTACCCAGTCATCGCGTCAAGCAGGATTTCTATCCGTCAGCAAGAGCGGGGACGCAAACTTCTACAGCATATAAGCAGCTTATAGCCCATCGGATACGTGCATCACGTCAAGCTCCCGCTAATTCTCTAGATTTATTTGTTCATTTTGCCTCTGCTATGGTCTACAGTTGCTTTGGTAAAGGTTCTGGAACAGTATTGTTTCTCTCACCGACTGGTATACGCGTTAGTGGAAGCTGGCAGTGGATGATGTTGGTATAAGGGAATGACATGAAGTACTTACCATCTAATGCTACAAGAAAACGGCTGACACAATTGTAACATGCAACCTGGGAAGTCTTGTCAGTCTCTATGAGAAAAGTGTTACGTTGCGAGAATACACTTACTGTTGCGACAACCTCAATTACCTCTTGATCACTGGCAAGCGACTTGAACCATTCAAATGTCTCATCCTTCACCTGAACATTCCTCGTCATCTCATCAGCCACGACACAAACAGCCCATTGCTTCTCATTAAAACCCTCCGGCCTCTCACTCCGCAACAAACCCCCCTCCTTCATAATCTCGTTCATCGACTCTGATGAGACACCGCTATTGACCGCCAAGGGCTCATGGTGCATCCACTCATACCAAGCCCTGTTCACAACGGCAATGCAACAGATGGCAAGTTCTCGTAGATCATCGGCCAGTGACGTCTTTGTGCGGATGGCGCCGACGAAAGTGTTCCAGCCAGCAGCGACGTGAGGGGAATGCAGTAGCGCCAAATCGAGGGGTTGTATGGGTCGGGGATGACGGCGGGCCGCAATTGCAGCGACGATTGCCTCTTCTTCTGGGGAGGAAGTTAGAGGAGGATTGGGCATGTAAGGGACTCTCATTATGGATATTGACTTTGAAGACGTGTGATATTATCCAGGGCTAAGACATAGAATTGCGAGAACGCCAGCATGACTGATATAAGTTATTACTCATCTCCATCATCATCAATCGATTAACTACAGCTCTTAATTCCATGCCCGCATTCCCCGCACACTCCGCGGCAACTCGCCGCGGAGACTGCCCGAACCAATCATGCTCACTATCGATGTCCGTAGTTTCGTCAAGTTCAGACTGACGACAATCCCCCAGCTTTCGGGCTTTCACCGTAAGCCAACTCTTCACTTTCCTCTGCGTGATCTGAGCTTATCAGAAGATCTCTTGTTATCTCTTTTCCCTTGGAAACAATGGAGACCAATGGCGAGCAAGGACAGGGAGAGAGCCCCGCTCGCTCCAAGAAACAGCGGATGTCTCGCAAGTATCGAGGTTTGACGTGTGCCAATTGCCGCGCCAAGAAGGTCAAAACGCCCTCCAATCTTCATTGATAATTGAGTATTAGCTTTTGCTACGTCTGCTGACTTGCTTGGTGATACAGGTTCGATGTGAAGGGGGTCAACCGACCTGTAAAACATGCGAGGTCTACCATGTCGCATGTCGCTACGACAAACCCCCACCGCTGTCCCAAGTTGTTGCGATGGCGCGCAAACTTCAAGAGGCAGAGGAGACGATTGAGCGCCTTCAGGGTGGCGGGAGCTCCATCAATCATCAGACCTTGAGAGCTTCCATTGCCGAGAGTGTAGCCCCTGCTTCAAGTTCCTTCAGTGCCGAAGATCTGTCAACACGAGTGCCGCTGTCATCAGGACTAGAACCCGCCGTGCTAGAAACATCTCCTACAACACATCAAAGCCGCCTTCAAGACCCCCCCCGACCAGCTGCAGCCATCGACGGAACACCGCAAGACGGGTTGGCTATAGATCTCAGTGTGGATGAACATGGCAAGATATGCTATTACGGCCCAACATCCGCTGTCCATGAGCCTCTGGGCCTTGCATCGCCATCTACAAACTCAATGAGTCGTGGGGATGGATCTAAGAGGACCGACATCCGTGCTTATCTGGTATCGCGAGCTCGGGAATCGACCATCTGGGAGGAATTTGCTCTTGGAAATGCATCGCTTCAACTTGGATTGCCGCGACAAGTTATGGCGAAGCTTCTTCATCTGCACTGGACCTGGGTTGCTCCGATGTTTATGTGGGTGTATAGGCCTGCATTCATGCGTACGCTCTCTTCTACCGTCCCGCAAATCACACCTCGACTAACTTCTCTCGCGCCTAGGTGATATGACGACAGGCGGACGTTACTATTCCGAACTTCTCCTCCTCGTGCTATGCGCTCATGCCTCGAAATACTACGACAGTAACCATGCGCAACTACTATTTTCCCGTGTGCGATTCCTCCTCGGCGACGAGATACAGAAGCCTAGCTCTATACCCACCATCCAAGCTCTTTTGCAATTGAGTGCCCGAGAACTAGCTCAAGGAGCCATCTCGCAGGCGTGGCTGTATAGTGGAATGGCCTTCAGAATGTCAGCCGACCTTGGATTGCAGCATAATGGGCCCGATATAGCGGACCTCAAGGGACTGGATCCAGTAGACTTGGAGATTCGAAAGAGGTTATTCTGGAGTTGCTATTTCTGGGACAAGTGAGCGACCCATTTCAAGAATTATACATAGTCTTTGCTTACATGGACCTGCAGAGCTATCAGCCTTTACACAGGGAGACTTCCAGCAGTGACCGAACTACCGCAAAGCCCCATTGACTTCAGTATGCGCTTCAAGCCGATTAAACCATTCCATTCTAATATTATGTGCAGTGGATGACTCCGCAGAGTCTGATGTATGGTCACCATACTACGAAGACACTTCACCACTTACTCGACTAGCACCAAGCCAATACCCCGTGATGAAAAGTCACGCTGTGTCATGCTTCGCAAACTCGTGTAAACTTTCTGTCATCATCAACGATATAATAGTACAGCTCTACTCAAAACGAAGTAGAGCTATAACCGAGTCATCGCTGAACGATATCAAGGCACGTTTGGAGACATGGCGTGCTGAGTCACCGGTGCATCTGCGTTATGACCCGGAGTATCTACCAACCATATGTCCGCCTCCCCATATCATCTCCCAGAAGTAAGCTTTCAATCCCCACGTTGCTGATAGTCATGTTGCTGACTGTGAGTAGTCTACTATACTTCACCACTGTTATCCTCGCCCATCGCCCATTCTGGTCCGCCCCAGCATACTACCGAGTCTGCATGAGTGCCGCATTAAGCATGGAGAAACTCCTCCTAATGCTTGAATCAACCTTTGGCTTCGAGAACATCACGTATCTCATGGGCTATTGCATCTACACAGGGGCTTCAGCCGTGCTAGAAGACGCGAAGAACAATGATGGCGCAACGCATCCCACTATGCAGACCTTTCTCAGAGCCCTCAACCGTGGCATGGCAAAATGTCCGCTTCTTGAGCGCAGCCTGCACATCATAATAAAAGGCCTAAAGCGAACTCCAGTTCAACGTCCAGCACCGGATCAGTCGTTATCCGATAACACGGCCACAGCTACCATGAACAGCTATATCCCTGCCTTCCCATATCTTGACCCCGTAAGCCCGAATGACTTTGACATGGATGCGTACTTGAATAGCATGAGCATGGATGCGATGGCATCGTTGGATTGTTACCCAGAGCTACAGATTGATCTTGATGAAATGATGAGACATGCACCGGCTTAGGAATTATCCAGCAGTTGTTTAAACGCCTTGAAGGGACTCATACACAGTACCTAACATGACAAGGAGTCTATGGTGTTTTGAAGGACAGATATGCGTTGCCCAAGGTGTTGGCGGCTGGGCAGGTACAGACATTGGTATGATATCAAGGTCTATAAATGACTTGGGCAAACATCGTCTTTGATTCTAAAGTGGTATAATTTACAGTGATGCTTTTAACGGTATCTAGTTATCGTAAAGGCTAGTTCTGTATACCAGTGTTGGCCTCGGCTAGCGTATCAGCCTTGAGAGCTGGTCTATCGGCCTTTCCGGCAGTAGTCTAGGGCAAGATGTTAGCAGCGATTCACGCAGTGGCATGAACAATAGTTACTTACACCTCCATCGACGGGCATGATCAGACCTGTGATCCAGCCAGCTTCCTTACTAGCCAAGAACAAGATAGCTACACGACTTAGTGTAAGTCCCGAAGACACAAGCATTTGGGCTGACCTACCATAGCCAACGTCCCAGCCAGTTCCCTCCTTCTTCATCAAGTTCTGGTTAATCCTTGCTTGTCTCATCTCATCCGTCATTCCACGGCCTCTTGTCATGGGAGTATACACCATGCCAGGCGCGACACAGTTAACACGGATGTTCTCACGGCCGTGATGAGCTGCCATGGCTCGTGTCATTTGAATGATGGCACCCTTGGTGGTAGGGTACAGCAAACTGGGGTTGCCGCCGAGTACTACAGCACCCTGTTAGCTTGGATAGGTTGGAGGTGAACTGAGGATACTTACATCCACTAACAGATGACATGTTGATGATAGATCCACGGCCCTGCTTCCTCATTTCAGGAATGGCATATCGGCTCATCATCACCATACTTGTGACGTTGATGCGGAAGTCTCTGTCCCAAGCATCGAGGTTTATTGTTGTGGCATCACCCATTGCACCGCCAACACCAACTATTTTTGCTTGTCAGTACATGTCTCTCGATGTAATTACGCATGCCGTTCAACCTACCAATATTGACAAGGATGTGAAGAGCGCCCCATAGTTCAACAGTTTTGTCGATAGCATTCTTGCACGACTCTTCACTTGTGACATCGGCCTGAATCACCTCTGAAATACCACCCTCCTCATCAATCATGCGCTTGGTCTCTTTAGCCCAGTCCACGTTGAAGTCTACAAGGGCGACCTTGGCGCCATGACGTGCAAGGAGTATGGCTGCCGCACGACCATTGCCAATCTCGCCTTTGCTAGGGGTTAGTGTAACGGGGACAAGAATGAGGGTGCATTATGAACTGACCATCCATGCGGGAGCCTGCACCCGTGACGATTGCCACATCTCCAGTAAAGTCGAATGCTCGAGGGGGTGTCATTGTGAATTTATTTGTGTTTAATGGAGTAGTGTTGATCCAAGAATATTTTTACTGTTGATATTGCTGGTAATGGTTCAATATCTTCGATATCAAAACGAGTTCATCTGCTTCACGAGAACAAGCAATACAGAATAAATATTCTTCACTCTTCGGCCAAATAATGAGAGATCGTCGCTCACCGCGGGCAATTGCCACTCTCTACTCGTCCAGCTTCCGGGCACTCGGCGCGGGCAAGCGCCGAACCCCCCTGTTCTCTGAGCTGTTGAATGCACTGTCACGAGGGCCACGGTATGCGGGGAAATGATGGGGATACCCAAACTCGGGCTTCCCCCGGAATCTCACCTGTCAATTGAGATCACTCTCAATTCTATACTAGCCAAGCTAATCGGCTTTGCGGCTCTTAGCGGCTTGCGCTAGAAAAGGTTGATCCTCAGACTGAGACGTTATGGCACTGACGTGTATCTTTCTCATGACCCGAGATCCAGTGGTCACGGTGCTTGGCGCACTAATATGCTGGTCGCTGGAATCAATGCAACAGGTCAAGCTGTATCGACTATAATCACTATAGCTGCTACACGCCAAAAGCTCGACTAGGCGAGAGATCATAAACCTCTTACAATCGAGTGGACGGGCGCATTGCAAATAGCGACCTATGAAGTATAGGGGGACTGTTCTTATGCTCCACGTTCGTAAACAGCTTCAATGCAGGAGAGGTGCCACAAGTCTAAATTGCCAACTGTAACTTGAATGCCGATGTAGTAGTCGACAGGAATCCAATTAATAGTATATTTTTCATCTACCTATCCTACAACCTCTATTGCGACAACCAATAATCGAACCATGCCACGATACCTGCCAGGCTCTGTTCCTTTACCCATCCTATTCTGCGTCAGTAGGCCTCAAGACACGCCTCAAAGATGGAACTTACGTTGGTAAGGATCTTTGGGATCACCTCTCAGAGCAAATCCGTGCTCAACACGAGAAAATACTTGATAGTGAAACATCTTCTTATTAGTCTGTAGAATATCCAGCGCTCGACGTCGAGAAGGCACATCAAACGTGTGATCAACTTCCGAACATGAGAGAAATAGAGGCTCTATAGAAAATTAGCAAGACTGAGAAAGGGTTAAGAAAGAAGAGTTTACTCTTTAGGTCCGCAAAGTGATGTTCCTTGAGGAACGCTGGGTGAGCAAAAGCGCCAACTGTCACCGTATCGCCTCTCAGCTCATTGCACACATAAGGCGCTCCGAAGCAGTAGCCGACACAGGCAAACTTTGTTGTGCTTGTTCCATAGTTCTTCTTGACAGCAGCCACCCATTTGGGAACAGCAACATCTGCAAAGGCAGTGTGCTTTCGCTTCCAGGCTTCGTAGTCAAAGTCAGGATTTTGGGTATGCCTGTCCTTGCGATGCTTCCAAACAGGGTCCTGTAGCATCGTTAGTCTCCGATCTAAACACTTTATGTAGGCCTGAACTTACGCCACGGAAGTAGTCGAGCCCCAAGACTAGATAACCTGCATCTGCGAAAGCATCCATGACTAACAGCCCGTTGGGGAACATGCCCCATACATCTGGAAAGTATAGTAGGATGTTTCCGTTTGCTTTTTCGGGAGTTGGTTTTGAAATGTATGTTTCGACATCTGTGATGGTTTCCCAAGTGCCTCTTGACTCGCCCTCGTGGATGGTGCCTTTGAGACAGCAGCTTCCACTTGGCTTAGCAAGGTATGGCGCACTGGTGGCTTGTTGTGAAGATGATTGACCCATGGTGTGATAAATTGATGGTGTAAAAGGGTGCAATGAGTGTTAGAAGAGAAAAGGGGCAGTTATTCTTGACCAAGACCGTCTTCAGTATCATGCGAGTCGCTGGTTGTCAACTAAACATTTTGGTGTTCAATTAATGCCAGTGGCGTTCTCGACACCCATCATCGGTTTGCAGCCGCGGAGACTCGCCGTGGGGATACTCCAGTAGTTCACCGATGATGTTCAATTGGCCAATGCCATGCGGAGTCGAACCAGGCCCCATGGGGTAAAGGCGGAGAAGTTGCAGGCTACCCCAGGTTGTGCAGATTTCTTCCTTACTATGTGACCATGTGCTTGTTAAATACTACCCCATCTTCCCTTGTCCAGACTCCGTCTTCAATTCAGTCATCTATCCACCCTCCCTCGACTTGACTTGAGTAATAAGACTTTCAGCAACAATGTCGGACACGCCTAAGCCCATCGTAGAGTCACCTCCTAGTGTTGAGGCCATTGAGGACTCGGAGCTCAAGGATGGCCGTAACGAGATGGATGTTCATGACCGAGAGAACGCTGTTGGCTACAGCGAGTACCTTGAGGCTCGCGACATTGACTTCTCAGATGCCGAGGTACGCCCAAGACTGATACAATGCGCGACTGTTTCTGTTAACACAATTACAATTACAGGCCAAGAAGCTCCGATGGAAACTCGATCTCGTTATTCTCCCTATGTTCCTCGTCACCCAAGCGCTTCAATTCATGGATAAGACCTCTCTCAACTATGCCAACCTCTTCGGATATCAGGAGGCTCTGGGACTCAAGGGCAACCAGTTCAACTATCTCTCCGCAAGTCAGTGTTCACCGACCTTCCCTCAGGCCCTGCGACTGCTAATACCGGAATGCAGTGGTCTATGCAGGTTACTTCTTTGGTCAATACCCTTGTGGGTGGCTCATCGGTCGCTTTCCTGCTCAAAAGGTCATGGCTATCAGTGTCTTCCTATGGGGTCTCATGGTCATCATCATGACTCAGAGCCGCGACTATTCAAGTGCTCTGGCTGTGCGGTTCATCATGGGTGTTTTTGAGGCTGCCGTCACACCTGGTTTGACACTCATGACTGGTTTTTGGTATACCCGACGAGAGATTCCACTTCGCCAGTGTATTTGGTACTCATCTCTGGGATGGGGCGGTATTGTAAGTAACGAACGGGCTCTGGCATCCAGAGTCGTTTTGCTAATAACTGGACTTATATAGGTTGGGTCATACATCTCTATGGGAGTTTCCAAGCTTCCCGTCGACCTCAAGCCTGAGCGGTGGGAGCTAATCTTCTACATCGTAAGTCACCACTACGTTCAACATCCTTAGGACATAGCTAATCTGTCTACAGCTCGGCGGCGCCACTTGTCTTTGGGCTTTCGTCATCTGGTTCCTCCTCCCCGATTCGCCTTCTAACGCACGATTCCTCAACCACCGCGAGCGTCTGATTGCAGTCAAGAGAGTCGCATCCAATGAGACGGGTATCAAAAATAAGGCATTCGATAAGGATCAGGTCGTCCTTGGCTTCACTGATCCCAAGACTCTTCTGCTCTTTACCTCGGTCTTTGCTGCGTAAGTCAAATCATTGTCACAACAAAGGATTGGCCTTTTGCTAACACATGATTCACAGCGCCATCCCTAATGGTGTCGTCAACTCCTTCTCGACCATCATCATCCGCGACATGGGATTTAGCACCACCAGAACTACTCAACTGAAGTCTGTTGGAGATGCTGTCCAGATTATCGGCTTGATCATTGGCGGAAGCATCATTCTCAACGTTCCTAACTGTTAGTCAAACGACGTTTATGAAGCACGCAACTAGTAAGCTAACAATAACCAGCTCGGCTGCTTACTGCTACGGCTGCCAACATGCTTTGCACAATCTCTGCTGCATGCATGGCCTACCTTCCCCGTGATAACACTTGGGGCCGACTTGTATGTTTCTGGCTGGTCAACACCCAGTCTGTTGGCTTCACTGTGTCTCTAACCACCATATCATCCAACATGGCTGGCTACACTCATCGATCTCTTGCTAGTGCCCTGGTCTTGTAAGTCTTTCATCAATGAACCTTTGAAGCCTGACTAACATACTGCGCCAGTACTGCCTACTGTTGGGGCAACTTTGCCGGTCCCTTCGTCGTAAAGAAGTCTGAGGCTCCTCACTTCACTGGTGCCACTATTGGACTTCTAGTAGGCTACGCTATCAAGTTTTGTTGCCACCTTGGTCTTCTTGGTAAGTGGCCTAGCGATCCAGCACGGGAACTTCGGCTAACCCTTTGTCCTTAGTGTACATGTACCTCATCAACAGACACCGTAACAAGACCTATGGTCCGCCCAATAAGGAGCGTAGTAACGAGGCTGGTATGCGGGATCAGACTGAGTTTGAGAACAAGGATTTCCGATATGTTCTGTAGTTTTGGATCTGCCCATGGTAGCAAGAAGAACCCCCAGACTTTGACAGATAGTTGTATAACACAACGGGAATAGAATACGCTAATGACCCTCGCCTCATGTCTCACCCTCAACTCGTGTCTTTGCTCTCAAGTTTGTAAGATAAACTCACCCCCTAGTGGCATAGATCAAGGCAAACAGGCCAGAGATGAACACTGCCTGATAGCCCATATTTTATATGTATTTTCCAGATACATGCAGGCACACGTCCATGCTTATTTGTTCTCCGTCCTGCCTGAAGCATCACCATGCGTGGCTGTGATGTCGCCTTTGATCAAAAATCACACGGCTAGAAAGTGTTACACTCGGGAAGGTTCTCTAATACTGCAAATCTTCCACCAAGAAACTGAAAGACACTATTGGCTCAAATGACTACTCCAAATTGTGAACTCATATTGACTTGCTAACCATGAGTCGGAGTCTAAGCGAAGGTGAAATTGCAACAATATGTCCGTGGTATTATATGCGTATCTACTCATGTATTGTGCGCGTTCGGCAGATGATTGATACAATTTGGTACGCGAAAAGACCCTTACTTCTTGAACTCTCGAGCAATCTGACCAACATCCGTCATGTTGGCGATCCCAGTAAAAGCGCTCAAAGCCTTCTTTGCCCTATCTTCTCCAATCAGGTTACCAACATGATCCAAGAACTTGGTATGGAGGAACTTCTCATCAAGAGGATTCTCATAGCTGCCAATCGTGTGCTCAACATGAACCTCGAGCTTCTTGCCGTTCTCAAACTCAACAGCAACAAACGCCTCATGCTCACTGACCTTGTCATCACTTGTAACATTGACCTTCTGGCGGAGTTCAATGACAGTCTTGTTCTGCACAGCCTCATCAGTGAATTGAGTTGGGGTAGCTTCACCGAAAAGGAGTGCAACGGCGGCTGCGTGATAGACGCTGAACTTGCCCTGCAGACCTGTCTCGGGCTTGGGATCATCAGTCAGAAACAAAACGCGGGGGTGAGTACGGGCTGTGACGTTGGCGATCTTGGTGAAGTCGAGACTGTCCTTCACTGCCTTGTCGTGGATCTGGATCCAGCCATCGATGGCAGCGTGGATGATCCTATCGCAGGGGTATGGCTTGAATGTGTTCCTGGAGATCTCCCAAACTTCGCCAAGGGTGGAGATCTCAGCAGTCAGATTCTCACGAGTGCTGACAACATGAGACCAGCCCCTCTTAGCTTCCAAGCCTTCAAGAGATCCGCCAAAGCCATTCTTAGCGAGTAATGCTGATTGGAGACCTGCTTGTGCTGCGGCCCCAACATGGAAAGGTTTGGTGTCTGTACCGAAGGACTCGTGCATACCAATGACCTGAACGGAGGCTATGCTGATAGCTCTCTGCATTTGCTTAGTGTCAAGCCCAAGGAGCTTTCCGACGGCAACAGCAGAGCCAACCGAGCCAACAGTACTGGTGATGTCTGATGGCTGTCAATATGGACACCTCCAAGAACAACGATTAGGTTCACTTACGCCATCCAACATTGTAATGCTCAGGAAAAACAGCAACGCCAATCTTGCACTCCGCTTCGACACCAGCAACGAAGGCCGCCAAGAAATCCTCGCCTGATACAGGTGCCATCCACTCCGCAACAGCAAACAGAGCAGACAACACAGGTCCAGAGGGGTGAATAGGGTTATCGCGGTGGGTATCATCATAGTCATCGGCGTGAGAGGCGATACCGTTGATGAGAGCTGCGGTCTTAACATCAACGTACTTTCCAGTACCAAAGATGGAAGAGTTTCCATCGGCTCCGATGAAGGGGGCGTTGGCGTCGTATGCAATACCTGCTGGAGGTAAAGCGTAGCCGCCGATGGCACAGCCGGCCCAGTTGTAGACGCTCTTGACGGCTATGTCAACGATTGGCTCGGTGAGGTTGCCAAACTGAAGGGCTAGAGCCCATGTTGCTAGAGCCTTGGTAGCCATGGTTGGTTTGCAAGTGATGTTTGTCTCGAGTGATGCTTGTCTCGAGTTTCAGCTGTGATAACCCAACACTTGTAGGGCATATCTTGATAGCATTTATACTTCTCCAGAACCCAGTCCCTCTACTCAAAATGTCTAGATCATGAAGGATCTACATTTAACTTGCTTCATTCTTACCCCGCGGGTAGAACGGCACTGTGTTCAGTGATACTGCGCGGTGTAACCGTCTCCAGTCCATATTGTGGAGGTCATCGTGACTCTGGACCACTGTTAACCTAGAAAATTGATTGTAATCCATGGCAGATCAATGCTTGGAGATGCTGATATCCAAGTTTACGGAGTATACAAGTACATTGACCTCAAGGCAGCACAAAGTAGTGCCCGCGCTCGTGTATTCCTACTTCTGAGAACGAAGTCATGCTAGCGTAGTTTAATTGATGCTTAACGTCAAGAACTACCCCAGATGTACCAAGCCCCGCATTTTAGAAGTAAGCTCTAGCCTAGAATCCTTGATTTTGTGATGATCTCAATGCAGTTGAACTGGTCCGGTCGAGGGCTCGCGGCGAGCGCCCGAGGAAAGTGACCGGCCGGCAACCGCCAATGTCACGGAAGGATACATGGCATCCTCCGGCAGAATTGGTCGACACTGCGATAGACCCCGTGGATTACATGTAGTACATCGTCATTTGTTGGTGATGAGTCGTCATGGAGGTCTATTTGCCATTCTGGGTGTATAGGCATCGTCCATATCCCTGTCCGAGTCCAAATCTTTGTCGATGACGACAATAGGCTTCTTTTCTTCCCTAACATCATTAACATGCAAAGGCCTAGAGGAGTGTTGCGGACTCGCTACCCTTGCCGGCGGCTGTGATGGAGGAAACGTAGCGCTTGAGATTTTGCCAGGCTTAGGGTTGGACTGATGAGAAGAGGCCACTGATGACTCCTTTATTGAGAGGCCTGCCGTGCATGGTCTTGATGTTGATTGGAAGGCTATTGCGAGGAATAAGCTTAGTTCTGCTGTGCTCGCGATATTGTAGTATCGTAAGGATAGTGAGTATTATGCCCCTGAGGATAACTGTAATGATGGGAAGGTTTTAAAGATGCTTGGTTGTAAGCCTCCGGACCAGTAGGCTCGTGCGAAGGCTCACCTAGGCTTTCTATCCATGAATTAGGCGTTGTATGGGAAAGGTGGTGTGTTGAGTACATGTCTGAGTATTGAGATACAGAGGTTGCAGTTGCTGGGGAACGTGATGTTGTCGGGGCTGTTGTGAATCTAGGAAACAACGCAGAAGACTGCAGTGGCCTGGTCGGTGGTGGTTGGCTATACGAGTGCTTCTGCTGCGTGGAATTTGGTTCAGCATGCGTTGGTCTATTATGATGTTGACCAGAAGCTGATGGATATGGAGGCTGTGCCGGTGCTTGATACTCAGTTGGCGTGGGCACTGGAGGAGGATGCAATTGCTGTGCATACGGTGATGCGAGTTGATGCTGAGATTATGTATACACATTAGAGTCCTGGGTTTGTTGCGGCCTTTGATAATGAGCATCAGGTAACCATCGTGCAAAACCTGCTTGTCATAGCCGAAGTAATCACATGCTATGGCACTGACATCAACAAGACCCCAAACCCTGACCGCATTGGATGTATTTTCGCACTTATTTGAAACATGATAATAAACAGCATGTATGTATAATGTAATTATTTACGTTGAGAAAATCATTGATGCGGAAATACGGCCCAAACCTGTCCAGACACCTTTACTCCCTGTGTTCCGCGGTTCCTAGTTACCGCAAGTGCGCGTGAGCGAGAAATCGTCGGTACCGATAATAATAGTGTTGAAGGAGCCCTGGCACTGTACTGACACAGACAGGGTAGCAGGCGAGCCCTGATCTTGAGCGGTGAAAAACTGGCTTGAGAACCTCTGATCGTAGGGGCCACTGTCGGTCAAGGTGGCGCTAGACTGGAGGGTCTGGCCGTTGATGCTGGGAGTCAGCTGGCAGGAAAAGCCGCGGCCTTGGATGGCGGTTTGCAACTTGAAATAGTAGTCCAGCTGGTACAGGTACGGGCCAAGGGCGGGGAGAGACTGCGAGAAAGTGGTGCGTGTGCGGCCTTGGTTTATCGTGTTGTAACTAGTTCACAGAACGGTCAGTTTCGGATACTTGGTTGTGGGATTTGGGACTTACAGAAAGTTGGGGGCCGAGCGGGGGTCTATTTGAGAGACAGTGACTCCAGCACCAAAGACCCATGGGGATCCATCGTTGTTGTCGTCAAAGCTGGGGTTGGCGAGGATTTGAGTCTCAACGCAAGGTCCAGGTCCAGCAGCGGTGTCGGTCGCAGATTCGGTGATGGTACTCTCGAGAGCGTCGGTAGTCTTTGTGGAGCCGGTAGCAGGCTCGGTGACAGTTGTTTCCAGAAAATCGGTGGTATCAGTGACATCGGCAGTGATTATCGAGGATGTAGTCTCGAGAGTTGTCGCAGTGGTTTCGACAGCAATCGTGGAGGACAAAGCGACCGAGGAGTACGGCTTGCAAGGCCCAGCGTTGACACCAACACTGAGGACAGTGGCCTCCAGACAACGAGAATTCCGTGACGAGCCATCATGAAAAGAGGTAAGATGTGGACAGCGCCAAGCACAAATACAATTAGATATACAGGTACAGACAATAGATTCCCAGACCATTCGAAGATGGGGATCCGGACCTTTGATTAATGGGTAAGTAATGGTAGCACGCGCTGAAGAATCAACGCTATACCTGAAATGTTGACCTCTAGCGTGCGCTATAGTCGACAGTTCGGTGGTTCAGCTGCAGAGCTGAGCTCAAATGGATAACGTCCCAGGGGTATGATCGCAATTTCCCACGGGAGCGATGATGAAAATAGAAGAGATCAGCGCTAAGCTGGGATTAAATTGATGCGTTGAGATGGTGATCTCAAAAAAGACTGGGCCATGAATGAGATCTATACAGACGAAACGGTAAGAAAAGAGCAGCGAAGGCTATGACTCATGCACATTGGACAGTGGCAAGAGTTCTTACTTTGAATATATAAAGCTTCCGATACAAAATATAAGTAGAGAGAACCCTTTATTTGGTTGGCATTCAATGAGTCGTCACTGTCAGTTGGTGCCGAGACAGACGGTGACGCGTTTTGTTGTTAAGTTAGTTGTCCCCCCCCGCAAGTGACCAACACGCCTGGAGAAAAATGATCCGCCATCAATGCGTCTCGAATTTTCAGTAACAGGATAACAAACAGGACGGAACAACGCCAGGACCACGATATTATGACATATTTTATATATTTTATATAAATTACTATATTTTCATATTTATGTTTATGTTTATTTTATTACTTTTAACTTTACCCCTGCTATTAAATGCCTTGTTTTATCTGATTTTGCTTTACTTTACTTTATGTATTTGACAAGTCTTTTATATTTGCCGAAGTATGCTGATTTTAAGAGATCGCAGACTTCGAATCCTCGCAAACTTAAGACGCGTTCGGTTTAGAAGATTTGTGCGTTTGGATGCACATCCTTAACACGGGCTATCTTTCAAGGCACCCTCATCATCCTTTTCTGGAGTCCATCGGTTTTCATTGTAAAGTGGGTAGGGCTGCTGAAGATGGTTCGTTGGGGCAGTCACTTTATTCATAAAGCAACTATTATACAGTAGCCAGCAATTCCTGCTTTCAAGACGGCTCGATATACAACTGGTCTTTCTATGACGATGTCTCTCATACTCCTGTCATTGACTTCAGTGGCTCAGCAACAGAAAAAGGAGCCTCGGTCTTAGCCTTAACCTCATCCACAGTGACACCATGAGCGATTTCAACCAGCGTCAAACCCGTCGCAAAGTCCACATCAAACACTCCCTAAGAAGACTTAGTATACTCCAAGAGAAGTACCTCGCGTGTGACTTACCAAATCTGTGATGATGCGCGATACGCACGCCCGGCCTGTGAGGGGGAAAGAACACTGGTTCAAGATTTTGGGATTACCCTTCTTGTCTGTATGTTCCATGGTGACAATGACCTTTGTCTTAGTCGGGTTGCTAACAAGGTCCATCGCGCCTCCAAAGCCTTTGACCTTTCCTGAGAGCATCCAGTTCGCCAAGTCGCCTGTTGCGCTGACTTGCATGGCGCCGAGAATGGTAACATCGATACGACCACTACGGATCATGCCGAAACTTTCGTCGCTACTGAAAACAGATGCGCCAAGCTTCAGTGTGACTGTTTCTTTGCCAGCGTTGATGAGATCTGGATCAGCTTCGTTGCGCTCTTTGGATGGATATGGCCCGAAACCTAAAATACCATTCTCCGATTGAAGCTGTACATCAACATCAGGTCCAACGAACGAGGCTGCCAGCATGGGCATGCCGATTCCAAGATTTGCGTACATCCCATTCTTGAACTCCTTCGCTGCTCGTCGGACGATACGCTCTCTCTTTGCAGCAACCTCACCCTGACCCAAAGTCTTGACGTCTTGCTTGGCCCAATTATACTTTTCAATGCCTTTCTCCGCAGTGCTTTGGATGACTCGCTTCACATAAATGCCCGGCAAATGAACTGACTCTGGGAGAATTTCCCCAGGTTCGACAATATGCTCGGCTTCAACGATAGTCATCGTAGCATTGCGACCCATTGGACCGTTGAAGTTCTGAGCTGCAAGACGAAACTGACAGTTTCCCAGCTTATCTGCCTTGAAAGCCTTCACAAAGGCGTAATCGCCTGTGATGCTGCGTTCAAGAAGATATGGCTTGCCGTCGAAGTCCTTGACATCTTTGGGATCTGGGAACTTCGCATCGCTAGAAGACCCAATGGGTTTGTTCCGAGACGGGAGGTCGCCATTTTGAACAACAGTTCCGACGCCAGCAGGCGTATAGAAAGCCGGGATGCCTTTGCCACCAGCAGCACAGCGTTCTGCAAGGGTGCCTTGAGGAGTAAGTTCCAGTTCAATGTCGCCTGTAAGATACATCTTCTCAAAAGTCTTGTTCTCTCCGATATAAGATGCAACCATCTTGCGCACTTGTCTACTTTTCAAGAGCTTTCCTAGGCCGAAGTCATCAGTTCCAGCATTGTTAGAAACAGCTGTTAGCCCGGTGACATCAGGCTTGTTGAGGACTTCATTGATGAGCGTGTCTGGGACACCACAAAGACCAAAGCCGCCACACAGAAGCGTCGTATTTGGTTTCATATCCTTCAGCGCCTCAGCAGCCGATGAGACAACCTTGTTGATGCCATGGCGACTGATAGAGATGGAGAACGATCTTGTAAGCAAAGCATTTGCCTACATGATTCAGCCTTGAAACTTGGTGACCAAATGAGATGTATGCAAAGGGAAGGCAAAGTATAAGAAAACCGACTTACTTGAGTCGCATGTTTGAGCATAGTTCGGGGCCGCATGGACACGAGTCTTGGTGCCATTGTCTCAAAATAGGCTACCCGGAGAATGTATAACGTAGGGCTGGTCCCGAACAGATTGGTGTGGTTAAGTTGCTCAAAAGTCGACTCTCAAAGGCCATATACGACAAAGAGGGTGTATTTCTAGTTTCATTCTGCCTAGTAAGTATCAAGGGCTCAGCCGTGGAGTAACTCTACCGGAGGCTTTCGGGAGCTGGCCGCGGAAAGTGGCCGTCGTCACGCTAAAAGTCAACCATGAGGTTTTTGGGCACTTTTTGGTTAGCAAAGACCGGAGAGGGAATAATGTGTCTATTGTGAAAGATATTTTCGTGCATCTCATATGGTTGGGCGCATGCACATGTCTCACTGGCGCCACTGTCAGATGACGGAACTAGACACAACCAACATGATCTGGCAATTCTTTCAGCTCAGATATAGTCACTGGAGAATATGTGATATTCTTGATAGGTTTTAGCTATGGTATAGATATTTCCCCGATTTGAATAGCCATTTGTCATTAGAAGATTGTTGGCATGGCCTAGCTCTACTAGTCATCTTCTTCTATCTCGTCGACCTTAACACCATTCAATCCTTTGAGTTTCTCAATACAATCCTTAGTCACGGGACTTAGGAGAGTTAGCGACAACACGCAAAGCCAGCTCGGTTAATGGCAACTTACGGAGGAATTCCCATGGGAGGGATGGATCTGGTCTCAATCCAATACTCAACGCCAGTGTCGTCCTGGATGAGCCTAGAAAACTCTTGTTAGAATGATGAAGATTATTTTAGGGTGGACTGCTTACTTTTTGAGTTGGGGCTCAGATGCCTGCCACTCCTCGTAGCCGAGGTAGGTGTAGCGGATTTTCTATGTATCTTGTTAGTAGGTGTGAGAGGAGAAGGAAAGTTCTAAAGTACCGTCTTATCAGCCATGATTAATGTAGAAAGAAATTTCTTTGGAGTGATAGAATATCTAAGTGTTGATGTTTGCTGTGGTTGAGAGAAAGCTGGGATGAGAAAAAACTTAGGAATCTTCCTGACCTTTTATACTTGGAAACTATCAGCACGACCGCACTCAAGATTAACAAACAATGGAACTTCTGATTAATACCAGGCCATTCCAAATCGCTTTCAGCTTTTGTCGATCATGAACGGATGCGTTTCGGCATTTCATCCACAAAGACTAATTACCGCTGCGGGATCTACCGATTGCAGAGGCTATCGATGGTTTCCGTCGCTATAAATTGCAGATCAAACTCAATCTGCAACTCCATCTTGTTTTCCATTCAGCTCTAATCCACAGTATTAAAGCTTAGAACATCTTCCAACCGTTTCATTGGATATCATCACTCATTTTACTTTCGGGGATCGGCACAGCACGGGCGGCAAATCGGACTGTTACGTGTCACGCCGTCATGCATGGAAGGTTAATCGATGTCTTACCTTTCACATGTCTCAATTGCGAGAAAATGGACTTGAGAATGAATATTAAAACGTATTATCATTGACGACCCGCTAAAGGGAAGCGCTAAGGGTATCGTGGGACAGAGAACAAGTTTTCTCCCCGCCTCGTAATTATATCTACACTAACTTTTTATGACATGACCAAGTCGGGTTTATGCAAGGTCTGATCCTCGAGTTTGGACAACAGTCTTCTTGACCAACACATTCCATCCTTTTTGGGCACGTGGTTGACCATTGGCATCGGCCAGATCTGACTGGCTGCTATTCCAGCCATGGAGCTCAGCGACAGAGTCAGAAGCTTCTGATCTGCTTCCATTCTTGCCTGTTTCGCCATTGCCTTCTGACTTGTCGTCGTGGTCGATGACGGTAGTGACTCCAATACGCTTGCCAGCATTGTCGTGGAGATCGAAAGCTTCTTCGCCGTTCTGGCCGTGGCTGCGAAGGTAGCCTCCTGTTGGATGGTTGCTACCTGTTCGCTGCCAAGGCCTGGCTGAGTTTCCCTGTCCATCTGCAGATGATCCGTGGCCAAGGAAGTTACGGAGGAGAGGTCGGAGTGTTGCGACAGATGAGGCAGTGATACCAAGACCAGTCTCAACAGTGGACCAGATAGCGACATCTGAGGTAGAGTATAGGAAGTCGTCAATGTCGGTGAGGGAGTAGAGGTAAGGGAAGCGAATGATGGTTGCACTAGAGGCACTGTAATCAAGGTCAGTAAATTAATTCAATGGGTAGAGGAGTGTTGACACATACATAGCACCTGCGGCTAGAATACCGACGACAGAAATCTTTGTTCTTCTGCTCATTTGAAGATTGTAAACCAGGGCAATGGGTAGCAAACTGTAGGTCCAATCTGACAAACAGCTGATAGCGGAGTAAGCATAGAAGGCCTTGGCAACCACCGAAGCGTCGAAGCAACTACCTCCAGGCGGATTGCTGGTATATCGGAGCCAGAAGAGTGATGTAGGTCGACATTGCAGAACAAACAGCAGGAAGAAGAACAAGCTATAGATTTCTGTAATGCCAGTGATGGTCCAGATGATAATCTTGTGTGTACGTGTAATACAGATTCGTAACAAGAAGATAGCAATACTGGCCTTGATGGCCATGTTGGTCAAGACGTAGGTCGGTTCGCATGTCCACCACATCTGCATCGCTCTGGGGATATTCTCCGGCTCAATGTCCTTGAAGTGACGTCCAGTTCCATATCGGACACCAGTGATCTCATAGGAGCAAAAGACGATGAACATAAACTTTCTCGGTTAGCAGGGTGATACCGATAGGGGAAATGCGTCCTACCTGGGCAATGAGGGCAAGCCAATCATCCGCGCCAAACGCCTTGACAACCCATACTCGGCAGTAGACGCGGAGACATGTCGCAATCGATGAGACGATCACAAAAGTATAACCGATCGCAGCAATCTGCGTCGCCCGACTCTCGATCGCCATGGTGTTGAACTCGTGTGGCAGAGAAGAAGAAAGAAGAACAGGGCGCAGCGGGTGGACTCTCTCTCCTAACCGAGCGAGCGGGCAACACCCCATCGACTATATATGCAGACATGGTAAAACACCACTCACTCGCCACGAGTCTCCGGACAACAATCCAGACCGGGATAGTTTCGTCTGTGGAGTGCAGGAGATGGAGACAAAAGGGGATTCCTGTAACAGACTACCCAAGCGGCGTAACCAGCAAAACATGGCAATGATTTGCGTCTTATCTAGATCCGTCTTAGCTCGATCTTCATGACGGGGAGGCTAGCCCTGCTTGTGTTGGCGCAGCCAGAAAGTCGGGACCTTTGAGTCAGGGAACTTCGGACCTGGGCCAATCTGCCACGAGGAAAAACGCTCTGATAGGGCGCGACAGGTTTCTAGTTCTTCTCCTACTCGAAGAGCGGTTCCATAGAAATCTTGTCCCGGGGTCTAGGAGATTGGCTAGACTGTTAGTAATGTGTTATTCCGGTAATAGCGTCGGAGAACCGGATGATCTGCTTTGCATTGGCCGAATGAGGTCAAGTGGCGATTTGTGCTTGGACCTTTGTTAAAGGAAAACTCTGCGCGTAGTGGGCTTCGGGGAACCCACAAAGGGTATAATGTCGAGAAAAAGGGGAAATGATTTATTTACCTGATGGCTCCCAACAATTTCTCGGGGCTTCCCCAGGTCTGGAGATTACATAGTGGGCTTGAATGAAGTCGTTTAAGTGGCCGCTTCGCGTCTGACAGAAGTACTGTTATCCTTTTTTGGGTATGTCAATCTTAGAGCCAATTTATGTCTGTGAGCTGCATCGTAGATCATAACAAAAGAGATCGAGCATCTCGGGGATTTCATAGGCGCGTTTGGCGATCATTCACTTGGCCGAAACGCTTGCGTGTTAAGGCTGTCGAGCACAATTCAACGTCCTTGGCATGCGTTTAAGAATGCTTCCAATAGCTTAACGCCCATGGCATGATGGGTGGATCATAGCTTTGACTCAGGTACTCTTAAGCTTAAGCCTAAGGCTCTGTCATGAGGCGAGCTAAGCAGCTAGTAAATGTGACTGATCATAGGGCCGATGTTTTAGCTGTTATTATGGTCTCAAAGCAGTATGAAAGCTGTCCATCAGTATCTGCAGTGAATTGCCTGATCCGCGAGTTGGCATTCTAGGCCGTTTTTGTGAGTCATGAATTGACCAATGGAAAACGTTTCAGAGTCTCGCCTATGATGGCTTCGGATTAAACGCTCCGAGCGTCAACTCTATATCCGACGTTCTATTGAACTCAGCATTGACTGTGGCTTGCCTACCACATGGTTTGTTGAAACAATACGAATATCGTATAGAACGAGACCAATCCGAGTCATTCATCTTATCTGCTTGGAAAATTGTCAGAGCTGAGGTCGGTTATCAGGCGCGAAGGATTCGTGGCTGCTTGGCACTCCTGCGGAGTGAGGTTCTAAAAATTGGCGGCATAGCCAAGAAAGTTTTGAGCCCAATTGATCTTTACCAAGTCAGTTCTGACTTAGTAGCTACCTTCGCTAACCCTATAAGGGAGGCTCGTCGTCACAGTGGCCTCGACCCAAAGCAACTCGACCTAGCCACATCGTGATACCCCTACCCTAGAGCAGAGGGCTTGCAAACCATCATGTTCCATTTCAAGAATACATCATGTTACGGTACTGAATTTTTATTTTATTTTTTTCCCTTAGTTTATCTGCAATCTCTGAGACTTTTCGCCTTGCAAGCAACATCACAATACAGGAACGCGGAAACTAGGCTTATCGCTTATTTACTGTCTTCTGATTTGTCAAGTACACCTCAATATCTTTGTCCACATGTCTCACCTCCAAATAGCACATTAATTTTCAATGGTGGGCATATTGGTGCTCAGTAAACGCAGATATGATTCTGTTGTCATGTGTACTAGCATAGACTTATTTCTAAAACTTGTTCTGCGAAACCTTTCGCAGCGTCTCTAGTGGCGACGTCTCTGCCAGAACAGTAGCATAAGAACCAAATCGCACGTGCACAGCCTCCTTTGGCTTTGGATCCCAGCAGTAGAAACGCCCAGTAGACCTCATCTTCTCCAGGTCCACAACGACAATTGATTCCACAGGCATAATTGTTTCGGTCCAGAACAGCATGTACAAGTTGTCTCGCAGCTTGAGCATCTGGCACTTCTCAGCATCTGCGATGCCCCTCTCTGTGCCGCTGAGACAATGCCAGGCCATAGTACCCTTGTTGAGATAAACATGCTCATAAGCATCTCGGGGAGTGTATCGGTACAGAACGTGCTTTCCAATGAGTTCATCAGTGGCTGGGAATGGTTCAACAGGCTTCCCTCCGAATGCGACTGCGTTGATGAAAGAGGTAAATGTTCTGCGTTCACCATTCTCGTCCTTGAAGCCTGAGACACCAGCAATAGCTTGTCCAGTGACGGTATCGACGATCAAGCTGACGACTTCATTGTAGTCAGGCTTGAAGAAGTCGACGAAGAATACATCTGGTCGCACTTCGAAAGCCTCGTACTTGGCTGGTGCAGTAAGGCCTGTTCCTTCTCCCTCGAGGATCTTCCACGTGACGCTATCCGCACCAAAGTCATGAGAGATCTTCCAACCATTGTCATAGGTATGTTCAAAGTATTTGCCCTGCAGCTTGTTGGATGCTGGCATAAGATGCTCCCTGAAGCCATCGGCCATTTCCTGGAGGGTCGGCCATTTAGCCACCGGGACAAAGTCTGCGATCTCTGAAGTAGCTGATGGAACCATGCTGACTAGTACAAGAGGTTTAAAGGGTGAAGAATATGAAGTGCCGACTCAAGAACTCTTTATAGCGTTGTTAAGAGAATGGTGTGTCAAGGGTAGAAACTTGTCTTGGATAGTCTATTCATTTGGAGAGACGACGCCATCTTTATAGTAAGTCGTTGAGCACCATACTGAGTGATCAGTCTGCAAATTTCTCCTAAATCTACACCTGAATGTCAGCTACAATCACTGTTGATTTCCGTAAATTCCGTGAATTTCTTGATACAACAGTCCTATCAGAAACGGAGCTTCCCCGCATTATCGTCGAGATGTTGGGTGCTATCGACCACAACCTTTCCGCTTACAGAAAAAAAGTGCGACGTCCCCCACCCGTAGCTTTCTTTGGCGTGCGGAGAAGCATCTTGGAAACTCTATTCCAAGGGTCTCGATGACCTTTTTCCTTGTCATCAAGCCGGCAACCGAGATAGCTATGAAGGAGAATGATACGCTGTGGCTGCCTTCGGACTTTGATCAGGCCGAAAGTCCTTCACTCATGATGCATATCCATTGTCCGATTCTCCGGGCTTTACGTGTATAACTGCTTTCTCGGACTTTCGCGACACTGCATGAGTATGAGCGCGAAACGAACTGGAGAATGGTCAGCCTGCCAAGAGGGCTAGAAGGGACACAATCAATTTTTTTGTACTATCCTAGAATAGTCTCTAGTCCAGCTTCTGTCATAACATCAATCCAGTGCACGCGCAAAATTGGACTCTTTTTACAGGATGTGGAATCAGGCTCCTCCATGGCCGCTGAGTCCATCCGTGCCCAGACCCCCTGAAGCACAGTAGCTGCCCTATTAATCGTCTGAAGTTTGAGAGACAAGAATGACCTGTGCAATCTCTCAAGTACAAATCTCCTCCAGTCTGCGACTAATTCTTTGATATTGGCGTCTGCACTTGAACTAGATCCAAGTGCACTTCCCGCTGTTAGGAATATGATGGTCTGAATGGCAATAGTTCGGGAATCCTCCGGAATAGTGTTCATGATTTCTAGTATTTTCACTGCAAGCTCTAAGATATGTTGTGAGAATATTGCATCTTGATTTTGAACATCCTGTAGGCATTGTGTGAGTTCGGGGAATGCCCGGTCAAGCTCAAGACGAGCAACCAGTTGATAGCACTTAGCTATCTTACAGAGATGATCTGACGGAGTCCTGTAGTCGCCAGTATTCTGTATCTCTGCAGGAGTTGGTATTTGACATTGGTCTATGTCCAGACTTAGAGTGAAAGCTTGAGTGAGTAGATCGAGGATGCGGTTTGATACATCTATATCACCCCCCATTGAATGATTGTATGAAACCAGACGTCGTCTCTGCCTTACTATTGTCATGCATTTGGCGAGGTGGATCAAAATCTTTGTGCCGACTCCGGTCCATGGACACGGATAACAAAAGGTCGTAGGTGGTAGAGCGGAGAACACGTCAAGGTATGAAAGTGCGCCAACCTCTTGCTCAATCAAGCAAGAGGCCATAACTTCCCAATAGACCATTGATGAAGCTATTAAGCGTTGGATGCGGTGAGACGGCAACTGAAGGTCCGTGAGGTCGAATTGGTTCATCCAAATGCTGAATACTTGTCGAGCACCATGAAAATGGCACAGGCCAAGTGAAGAAGGATCGTGCCAACTCTGTAAGTTCAGATGTAAGCCTCGTAAGATCATTGTTGAATAAGGACACCTACAGAGGTCATGCCAATGAGAGTGATACCCAACATCAAGTCATCTTTTATCGTTGACGCCGTTGAGATGCGAAGAGGAGCCAATCTGTGTTGGGTAACATGTATTTCGGCGAGCTCCCTCGATATATGTGAAATAGCTTCCGTCTGGAAAGTCAAGGGTATCAAAGATGTGTCTTGTTCTTGCTGGCTTAGATGGGCCGCCGATGCACTCAAGGCACTATTGAACACAATGGGGGAGTTCCGTATAAATTCTAGCAGATCCGAACGATAAGGGTTGTTAGGTGAGTCAAAAGATGACAGAACCTGGCATGCTGATGCGAAGTAGTGTGTTAAAAGCTTGAAGGACTCCTCCTGCGGGGAGTACAATACAAGGGCATTGTCGGTGTCAGATGGAGAAGATGGTGAATCGCCAATGCCAGGCGAGTGCCCTGAGCTGGGGCCAGCATACGAATGGATTCCATAGTCAATCTCGTATTTGGTCGACCATTTTACTGGACGTTTATAGCCAGGGCATAACAGATTTGATTTGACGCAACGTGTACAAGCAGGCTCTGCTTCATCGCATTTCAGCTTCTGCGGCAGCGTTTAGCAAGCTATTTATGAAGTCATCAAGGGTAAGGATGTTAGACCCACACGTTTCTTACAAGTAATGCAGCCGCCTTCGCATTCCAACAACATTAGCTGAGGTAAGGTAGACAAGGTGGTAAAGTCTCAGGGTCAGACTCACTCCTCAATTTCTGTCGCCTTCGGATCGATGCCGAAGAAGCAGTAGACTGATCCATGTAGAGCTGCCAACCCTAAATATGTGTAATAAGATCATTGCCTGATGAATCGGAGCCATGCAGGGGATTTCCCATACTGAGCAACGTGACTGACAGACCCTGGTAGCTTGTCAGCAAGATAAGAAGGTTGTCCAAGATGAGATAGGCGAACAGTCGGAAACCGGAAGTGGGGTTCCGCTGATAAGAGTCATGTGGTTATCAATTGGTTGGCTGGGATTGGCTAGATGTCCTGGACCAGTCACCACTAACCAAATCTTACCTTGTCAATTTGGCGAGATAACAGTAAAACAGCACCAGGGGCAGTCCAGATGAAGAGTCTAACGGCTTATCACAACAATGAATCACAATCGCTACCAGAATTACTAAGTGAGGGATTCTGCTTTGGGATAGGAAGTAATCTTTATATATTATCATACAGCCGGTGATTACCAGATATGGTCCGTACCTCTCAAAGGACAGTATCGCATTCATCAAAGCAAACTAGTGTAGTGTTCCCTCTAAAACTTCGGCATCTGTCAGTGGACCAACATACCGCTTGCTAACCCTCAGAGGCCAATAGAAGCAGCCAAACACCAGAGCACCACCCAATACAACAGGCGCATAATTCATGTTCACCGGAGTGATTGGCTGAAAAGGAGGGAAAAGAAGGAAGATGCAGGTATACATGAGATAAATAACGGCAATGACGTTGATAGGTAAGCCTGCTCTGCCGAGTCTCCAAGGACCCCAGCGCAAAGTATCTGGGCGGAATAAGCGCCGCCAGATCAACAGAAGGATTGGAAGGAGGTATGAGGCCTGTAGACTAACTACAGCAAGGGATAGGATAGCATTGAAGGCTGTCGTAGAACCAATGTTGATGAGACTCAGCAGCATAAGCAGGAAGCTGACAACGACAATGGATACGGTGGGGATTTGTCGACGTTTGTCAACGCTTGCAATACGCTCAGCAAAGGGGAGACCTGAGTAGTTGTAATATTAGTCATGTGTAGCTCAAAGCGGTCAAACTGACTTACCTCCATCTCTAGCAAACGCCCACATGATGCGAGCCGCCGCTGTGAGGAGAGGAACTGTCGACAAGCATGCCATAACAGTAATCATAGCAGTCATGGTAGTAGCAGCCGCAACGCTGCCGGTCATGTGAAGGAAAATCTCAATGATAGGGAACCCTGTAGGTGTAGCCAAAGCCGCCGAAATATCTCCCATGAAGAAGAGAATTATAAGGAGGAAGGCAAAGCCCAAAGGACCGTTGACCAAGAGACAACCAACCATAGCCCTGGGTACACCCATCTCGGCATTGTTCATCTCCTCACTAAGATGGGTGGCACCATCATAGCCGATAAGAACATAGCAAGAGCTGAGAAGTCCTATACTCAGGGTTCAAATCCACGACACTCCACGACACATTTGTGAATATGGCGTGGATATGGATGCTGACTAATAATTTCGATGTGGAATGGGTGGAAATGGATCCATTATGGAAATGGATCCATATTGTGGAATTCGTGGAATGGAAACCTACTTCGTCCAACAATGGTAATTAATGGGTCCCGCCCGCCCTCGGTGACGTCAATGTTTTTGTCATTGGTCCATTAAAATCCGCCGTTGCTTGACGCAAAGGCAACACACCCACCGACGTTCCTGTTTCTTGTTATGCTGGATATTCGTAGCCGAACCGATATACCTATAGACGCGCCTTGCCGTCTCTCTCCGTCAAGATCCAGCTTTTGTAGAGCTGAAAGAGCCGTTGATTGTCCTCTTCTGTTCGTTCTGGAACGGATGTGGTTGACTTGGTAGGATGGGGAGTGGCCATTTCGATTTGGGGTAGTAACGCGAGTAACAGTGAAGCCCCCAGAATGGACTCATTGTGTACGGAGGAAAATGGGGTGGCAAATCGATGTTGTGTTGTTGTGGGTGATAGAAAGTACTTAGGATATGCGGGATTTCACAAGGAAATCAAGGTATTTTCGAACCCCACCTAAAATATTCCACGATTTCCACATGTGGAACATGTGGAAGGGGCTTCGTGGCGTGGATATGGAAATGCTGAAGCCCACGTGGAATGGAATGGAATGGATATGGATCCACATTATGGATCCATATGTGGATTTCGTGGTATGGATTTGAACCCTGCCTATACTCCAAGCCACCGCGTCGTTACCCCATCCAGAGTTGTTCTCGAAGTGGGAAAAGACCCATTCGGCCGAGTGCTTGGTTGGTGATGTCACGGCCATGGTGACTATGATTGCGATGAAGAAGGTGACGTGTAGCACGAGGGTCAGCTTCTCGATGAGTGGCAGCTTGTTACTGCAGAAGATACAAATGCAAGCGGAGCCCAGGAGGACGGCCCAGAAGAGCAGCGTGCCATGCCATCTTTGGAAGACGTAGGAATCGGGATAGTTGAGGACGAGGAGGCCTTGGATCTGTGTTCCGGCGAGAAAGGGGGCACTGCCAGCGGAGGCTATCCAACCTAATGTTCTTCATGTTGTCAGCTTATATTCCTTCTCGCGTCTGGATTCGATCGTGACTCACGAGATATATCCAGCAAACCAGCTCGTCAGGGGTCGACTCGTTTTGGGGCTAAGCTTGGCGACGAAGTGATATTGTCCACCGGCGGTAGGGTAACTGAGAATGAACGCGTCAGAAGTTGTTCGGATTGTGGATGGGTTATATCAGCACAGAGAACTTGGGGCTAGCTTACCTTGATGCCAGTTCAGCCAAGGAACTGGCAGAACAGAGTGATCCGATAAATGCCACGATGACGCCGTAAACAAGGGATACTGGCCCTCCGCTTACGAGCCCAGCAGCGAGTGTACTTCGAAGAAAGGTCAATTTGAGGCAAACAGCAATAGCAACGGGTATCGAACCTAGATAATGCTTCCCATGTTGCCATCAGGTTGACGCATGTCGCAACCATGGCAGTAAGAGAGAAGTTGCGCTATCATCACCAGTCAGCACGTCCACTCTTCGGAACCAGCATTTCATACCTTCGTCTGCTGAACATAGCCATGGCGCTCCAAGTTCTGTTCATCCTGGTTCTGCGAACCAAGATGCTTCTCATTGTCAGCTGCAGGAGATGCCATATCGAGAGACATGTTGATTTTCAATTCGATGTCTGTGAGAGGGAGAATAACAAGAGCGTGCTCGGAACTTTATCTTCGTTTCGGTTATCATACTTCGGAACCCCAGGTCTGGGGTAACGGCAGACGCGGCAGGCATTAGACGTCTAGCGTGCTGCATTGGGGAAAAAAGTGCGTGTGGCGATGCTTGCTAGCGTGGTATTCGCTATCTTCACCAGGGGAGACAGGCATTAGTAAAGCTTACCCCGCGTTTTTCGATGAAGGGTATGTGGCTTGCTGCCCGGGACTGATTCCGACGTAACCATAGATAGCAGATGCCCAGTTCCGAGATCTTTATCATTACCGAAATGTCTCCCATAGATACAGATACAGATATATTATGATGGTAATTACAAAGGCGCGGGAACAGATCGAAAGTCAGGTTTGATAAGTTGTACGTAAGCTTGAAAAAACGCGAGTTTTGGTTTCTAGAACCGGCACTGAAGGACGCGGACGATTTCCGAGCTGTGGTCTGCTTGGAGGCTTGCGGAGCATAAGGCCAGACAAGAGGCAACTAAAGAAGTAATAGGAACAACACAGACTTGAAGACTGTAGTGAATATCACTTGACAAGCAAAAAGTAGATCTTGTCGGTTTCACAGATGAGGCAAAAAAAAAAAGGATATGATCACGCTGGGGATCGAACCCAGAATCTTCTGATTCGTAGTCAGACGCCTTGCCATTGGGCCACGCGACCGGATTATTTGTTATGCCAGAGCCGTCAGAGTTTGAATCCATGGCGCTGCAGGGTATCTTCAATTGAAGCTCGCAAAAGCTGGTGCTACACAGACTGACACGAAGGAGCAGTTTCTTGTCCAGTATCACTGATGTCATTACCCCATAGCGGATGTTACAGACGTTTAAGTAAGTGACTTCAGCCGTAGACCACCGAGGAGCGTCAGGCCTCAATCTCTCGTTCTATGAAGAAGTAAAGTAGCAAAAGGGCTTGCGATTTAATGTTCATTGATCGGATCCTATTACTCAATATGCGTCCTTGGATCATAGTCATCTTGGTCAAGCCTGTGGCCCATCGCCCACTCTTCAATTAATGACCACTTCCGACAAATATGTGTCGTAGTTGCATTTGGAAAGTTCTTCCCGACTTGCGGTGCCCAATACCAATGTATCAAACTCAAGTCAGCATTGCACATAAGACTTTGTCTAATAGAGTCAATGCAGTGAAACTTGTGCATAGTTTGTAATCTACCCAGACCTTCTTCTGTCGAGTTGAAGTCCCTCACCATCTTCCGAATGTCATTAAGGCAGTGCAGTTGGTGGTATACATCAAGACTGGTAATGTAGTAGTCTGGATCTCTAGAGATCTGCGACGTAGGACGGGATAATCGTGATGCTTCTTGGCCAGGTATCCTGACCAGATAAGGCTTCATCAGATTTCTCCATGCCTCTTCTGCTTCTGGAGATGCGCCATAGAAGTCTGTTGTTCCCGAGCTACGAGTTTGGTTAGGTATGATTCGTCACAAGGTGAGGTACAGACACTTACTGGTCTTCAGGGAAATCTGAATTGAAAGTGACTATTTCGTACTCGACTGCGCTCTGGGCCGGAGCTTCTAAAGTTAGTAGAGTTTCTAAGGAGTATTCTGCCACGGTATCGTACAATAGAGAGTATTAGGCCAGGGAGGTAAGGGTGATCTTGTTCTCGCCCACAGGCAAAGAGATGAGATGATCAAAAGAAGGTTAAGTAAGATAGATGTAAATGCAATGGCAGACATGTAGTTGGGCACCCTCTGCTTGGATGATTGCTCAATGTGTGTTTCCCAGTCTCTCGAGTCATTGAGATGGTCATCGCCATTCTTCAACAGTCGATCACGAGACTCATGACTCTCCAGGTCATCCAGGGAAGACCGTGACATTTCTGTGAGAGAAATGGCAAGGCGAAATTTGACACTGCGAAAAATAACAAACGAATGCCGCTCGATATATGGCATACATGAACGGGATTCCGTGTTGCTCTAGCGCTGACATGCAACTCATCTTATCCTGCCATTCGGCCACCACTATGCCGAGCCCTCACTTACGTTCGCGACATACTATGCCGGTGAGATTTTTGATTTTCTGTAGATAGTTGCCGCTCATAGAACTATCCCCTCTTGTAGGATTTAGGCTGTGCCAAGACTGCATGTAAGATTGAGCTTTTATCCACCACTCACGATACGGACTACAGACTTTCAGGCCTAGGAAATCCTTCGTAGGAATATGCTAAAATCCCAATCCAATGAGTTGTCGCATAATGCAGTTCGACCTTGTCTACAAAACTCTTCATGCATACTGGTCACAAATGTCATGGTAAGCTCTTCGGCTTCGATCATCCGTGCTATTACCTCGATGCTTGAAATGCATGGCTATTTGTGAGCACAACGTGACATTCCCCCGCACATGACGAGATCGCTTTTGTTTTCAAAGGATGTATCGAAGGACCATAACATCAATTTCGGCACAGCATTGCACCGAGATAAGTAGAATAAAATAAGGATATAAGCTCATCATGATCACAAGAAGTTACAGGCAGGCGACAGCGACATCATTCATCAACGTTGAACTCTATTCTACTATCATCACCTATCTTGAAAACAAGAGCCAGAAACCTTAACGACATGAAGGTCTCTCATATTCTGGCGCTCAGCGCTCCCCTACTTGCTTTGGCAGCACCTACGCCTGCCAATAGCCAACTTTCCAAGAAAGCCGAAGCCGAGAGTTTCTTCCTCCAGACTGATGTCGGTTGGTTCGACGGCGGCGATAAGAAACGTGCCATATCTAAGAAGCCCTCGACCAAAAAGCGTGCTCCAGCTGACGCTGACGCTGAAAGCTTCTTCCTTCAAACAGACGTTGGGTGGTTTGATGGCGGAGATAAGAAGCGCACTACAATTGACAAGAGAACTCCGATTGTGAAGCGTGATCAGACTGAGAAACGTGAGCCTTCTGATGCTGAGGCTGAGAGCTTCTTTCTTCAAACTGATGTTGGTTGGTTTGATGGCGGTGATAAGAAGCGGGCGACAGGTGATGCCAGATCAAAGTAGCAGGCGTCTTGGTACCGGTTACTGTAGATTATTTCGTCGTGTAACTGCGTTACAAGATTGGGCTTTGTCTTCTACATGATAAATATACACGAAACTTTACCAGGGTTATATGTAGTGCACTTGTGGTTTCTTCACTACTGTGTCCTCATTTCCATGACTTAACCCTGCCTTGTCTCACAAATAATAGACGAAAAGAAAAAGCCGACGTCTGCTGAGATAACGCGCACGGTTACACACTCAACTCAGAGCCAGAGGTAATACTGCATGGCCAAGTCGTGTACTGACACACAAAAACGTCAGCGACTTATTAAAAAAGCAAAAATGAGAATGCTAGTGGAATCTAACCACCGTGATTGGACGAACAGGGAATCGAACCCTGGACCACTCCCAGATGCGATGATCTGTAACTTGGACAGAACTTGCTAAGGGAGTATTATACCACTAAACCATTCGCCCAGGACTTATTGTGGAACGTTATGTGTCTGATTGGACATACCACGACCGTGAAGATTGACTGATTCTACGATGCCGTGTCTCAAGGACTATCTATCGTTCATCCGTTTTTAGCGTATGGCTATCTAGGTTTGGGCACATGAAGTACAGTCACATCGCTTGTCAGTTCATGTGTTTGATTTAATGTTACCACAATCTCCTATACTCTCCATCTTTTCATCACCTAACTCCTTCCGAAATCCATCACATCATGTTTTTGGGTGCAATAGTTAGACCGGACTGGTATCACCGCGTCACTGACCTTGTACGAGACCGCTTTGCCCGCGAAGAAGCGACTTCGTGGGACGAAGATTCACAAACCCGCCCTGAAGACTATGACGAGGACCTTTCTGATTATTCTACTTTCTCCTGCGCCTCTAGAAATGGCAGCGATTATGGCAGCGATGCTATATGCAAATAACACAGAGATTTGGACGGGGACGACCGAGTTTCAGACAAGGAAATCGACCAAAACAACCCCGCTGACCTTATGTGCGCCGAGATGAAGCAAGAACGGCGTGACCGCAAGAGAGAATTGCGAACATATAAGAAGTGGGAAGATGAGAAGGGAAAGATGAGACAGTAAATAAGAGAGCAAATGAGAAAAGAGGCTCAGGAGATTGAAGTTTATGAGGATGCGGGAAAAGCCGGGGTTACTTGTAAACAGCGCAGAAAATAACTGAGACCTTGGAAGTCATACGAAGAGGTGACTACCAAAGAAGATATCGAACTCGAGATGCATTGCGTCAGTGAAATCAAAGACGCTCTCGCCCGAGTTCAATCTATCGACGAGACGCCCCCGCCTCTCAAACTTGGCCTCATGAGAATGTTCAAGCTCTGGTCAATCGACCATATCAAGCACTGCCCTTACGAGCTCGCTCCTACGAGATACATCGAGTCTGATGCCCCCTTCTACGAGTGGGACAATTATAGCCTGGAACAGCGTCTACCACTAAGAGCTGAAAGGAACTCC
Source organism: Fusarium oxysporum f. sp. lycopersici 4287 (assembly GCF_000149955.1). Classification (NCBI taxonomy): domain Eukaryota; kingdom Fungi; phylum Ascomycota; class Sordariomycetes; order Hypocreales; family Nectriaceae; genus Fusarium; species Fusarium oxysporum. The sequence goes on along the minus strand of NC_030997.1, from coordinate 1,115,911 downwards.
GGGTACATGTATTTACTTGCAGAAGATGTCTGTTCAATAGACAGATTCACACCACCAGAGTATCGCAGCACCAAAACTCATAACTTGGGAACAAGCGAAGAGCCGGTATATATCCAGTTCTTTGACGACAATTACTTGACTCTCAAGATCAGCCGCGAGACGGTATTTTCAAACTGTGAGGAGGATGTCCCTGGGAATGCACCGTCATTTTTTACATACTATGGTATCTGTGAGAGATATATGGTTGATAAGGAAAAGCAGGAATATGAGGAATGGGAGACTGAAGAAGAAAGTGATGAAGAATGAGTGGTGCAGGGTGTGAAGTGAAGCGTATCGCATATCATAACTGGTTACTGCCAACCAGCAACGCGTGAGTGAATGCTGAGAGGAGTGTATACATGTGGTGGTCTTTCATAATTCTGATTGCTGCTGACTATGCATCTCTGAATGAAAGACGATCTTTTTCATAGGGAGAAAAGAGCGCGGGTCTTTCTTTTCAGTTGTCGGTGGTGGATTTTCCTAATGTACTGCTTTTGATATTGGACTGTGATTACGGAGTCTTTCGTCACATTATTCCCCAGCTGCCCATCGAAAACAAACTTTACCTCCCAAGAGATTCATATGAAAGCAGTACGTTATGAAAGTTCAGAAGTTTATTGAGATTTCCTTATAACATAACCATAATAGTCAAAGCCTCCACCGTCTCCCAGTACCTCCATTTCCATGTCAAAGATGTTATCTGGGTTTAGTAACAACTTCATAAAATGGGGTTGTCTGAAAGTAATGTATAGAAACACTCCATCCGCCTTTAGCGCACGATGTACCTACAGGTCGTTAGAAGCCATCATTTCCTGGGGCAAATAGTCAACCACGTACCTCTTTCAAGTATTTGCTTGTATTTTCCTTCACTTCATCAGGAGGGCTCCAGGGGCTGCCGTAAATCATGGCGTCCAACGTTCCCTTATCGAAAGCGACATCTATAGAGCCAGTAGCAATTGATGGCATATCTCGGACATCAACTCTACTCCATTCGATTCCTGTAATTTCCTTATGTCTCTCTGTCATCATATCAACCACTACAGGAGAGAAGTCGACACATAATTGCTTCTGGTAACCACGCTCGGCAAGCTCAGCAGGTACAACCTGAGCTGAAGTTAGTTTACTGTGACAGAATTTCGATTATCAGTGGACTGACACTATCGCCCGAGCCAAGGTGAAGAATCCTTGGGTTATCCTGTGCTGTCCGTCCTGGTTGCTCCAAGAGGTTCTTCTGTAGAAATGGAAGGACCTGCGAAAATGACCGGAACCATTCATGAGTTGGCTCATTATTATTTGACGTCGCATAGCGACTATCCCAGTACTCGGAAAGTCCGAGCTGTTGGTCCTCTGCAATTGTCATTTTGGCGGTCAATCCGTCGAATTTTCTCTAGTTTTTACAGCACCGTTCAAAATTCGCTAGCATGGAGTAATGACTCCACAAGAATTAAATCACGTGTATTCGTCTTATCGTGGATCATAGTGGAAAGACTATTCCCGTTTTGAGTAGTATCGGGGAGAGGGTAGGTTGGCCTAATTGTCTGCCTTGTTATCGACTTCTCGAACGACTTGAAAGACTGGTGCTTGGAATACTAGACCCTTACTAGAGTGCAAACAAAGCGGCGGCCCTGATTGAATTCTAGGAGACTTGGTGGTAGCGACGTCCAGCGAAACCCGTTCGTAGAGGTACCTCAAAATCTGCCCAACTCACAAGAACCGGAATCTTGCACCGGGATGACTTCGGCAGGATCAGCTCCCCAAATGAAAAGATAGAACCACAACGCCCAAATTTATAGAGCCCAAGCTACGCAAAAAGACAGGCGCAAGAGTGTACAGCTGATTGTAGCTATTGAGAGGCCAAAAATGAAATGTTTGATGAGACTGGGACTCGAACCCAGGAGGATTGCTCCACCAGGAAATTGGTGTTAAGGTTAACCTTAACCTGGCGCCATAACCAACTCGGCCATCTCACCCAAGCTAGTGCTGATGCTTCGTCGGCTCAGAAACAATATCTACTACCCTACCAACGCCCAATTCATCGATTATTTCAACCAGTTCCATGATGCTCGAGAACATAATCTACATCTTTATCTCCTCGCCCCGATAGATTGACCAGAATCCGCTCTGGTGAAGGTCGTTGCGCTGCCAAACGAATAGCAAATGCGATTGCATGTGCACTCTCTAGGGCAATGATGATACCCTCGCTCTTTGCTATGCGGAAGAATGTGCTGATGACCTCGTCGTTACCAACTGTTGTGACTGATATACGCCCAGCGTCGTGAAGCATTGCCACCTCAGGTCCAATACCAGGATAGACTAGCCCGGAGGCTACGGATGAAACGGGAGCAGGCTTGCCTTCATCTTGTTGGAGAACCAGCGTCTTTGCGCCATGCAATGTACCTGGTCTACCGTATGATAATGTCGCTGCATGCTCGCCAAGTTTCTCGGATCGTCCCAATGGTTCCACCGCATGCAACTTCACTTCTGTATCATCAATGAAAGCAGAGTACATTCCCATCGCATTGGATCCACCAGCGACACATGCGACAACATGCTCAGGCAGAGTACCATCACTCATGGCGAGGAATTGCTCTCGAGCTTCTTTGCCGATCACGGACTGAAAGTCTCTCACAATCAATGGGAATGGATGGGGCCCAATCGCCGAACCAATTGCATACAGCGCATGCTCTCGCTGTTCAACATACGCATTGAAAGCCGAGTCACTTGCTTCTTTCAACGCAGACTGTCCCGCTGTAGCAGCAACAACTCTTGCTCCAAGGATTTGCATTCGACCAACATTAGACTTTTGCTTCTCGGTATCAACACCGCCCATATGAACCTCACACTCAAGACCAAAATACGCCGCTGCAGTCGCGAGTGCAACACCGTGTTGACCTGCCCCCGTCTCAGCGATGAGCTTAGTCTTTCCCATTGCTTTGGCGAGAAGTGCGAAACCAACGCAGTGATTGATCTTGTGCGCGCCTGTATGGTTTAGGTCTTCGCGCTTGACGAAGATTTGAGCACCGCCGACTTCTCGGGAGATGTTCTCGAGATGGTGGATTGGCGTTGGGCGGCCTTGCAGACCGATGCGGACTTTGTTGAGCGTTTGGTTGAACGAGGGTGAGTGGCGGAGTTCTTGGTACTTGGTGGCCAGTTCTTCGAGTGCTTGGTGAGCTTCGGGTGGGTAGAAGTTACCACCGAATTGGCCGTAGAAGCCATTTGGATCTGGGTAGGTGTCTGAGTGAGGTTGATGAATGCTTCCCATGATGACGGTGAGGGTAATGAAATGATAGAAGATTGGAGGTTAATTAGAGAATATCAGTACCAACCAGACATAAAGTAGTAGTAAGATCAGCTATATATAATATTCCCTAACAAACAGTGCCAAGTCATGCACATCATCAAATGTTGAGGAATTCATTCATAGGGCGCATTCTTACAGTTAGGGTGCAGCTTGACATGAAGGGTGCAAACTAGCGCCATCGATGCCGTCACTGCCAACCGTGAGGAACTCAAAGTATTCATCCCCATAAAGTCGTACTGAATATAAATTAAAGCTAGCCCAGAGCTGACTAGGAAATGAACTCCTTGATAGCATCAACAAAATAGCTCTCGTTCTCTAAGTACATTACGTGCCCCGAGTCCGGCACGGTGACAAGCTTGAAATCACTCCCGATACCCTTCTCCTGCGCAGCCTTGACAACCAAATCTCTCATCATATCCACTAAAGGGTTGAGGTGCGCATCATGGCCTCCTTTAACAAACATTATCTTCTCACAGCTTTCCAAAAGCTGAGGTACGAGCGGCCGCATGTCAAAGCGCTTATTCTTCTGCAACGTCATCATCGCACGCAAGCCATCGAGACTCAGAGTTGAACTAGCAAGTTTAAGTCGTTCATCCTGGTCTAGATGTTCATCAAGCCACTCTTTGCTCGCCCAGCCGTAGTGCATTTGCCGAATAACAGTCGCAGTAGTCCCATCTGCTTCAGCCTGAGCGCGCATCTTGTCGAAGTAATCAAGCGGCATTATATCAAGGGCGCCAAAAGATGCAGGAGGGCATGCGCAGTATGCAAGGTTTTGGATCAATTTTGGGTGACGGCAGGCTAGGTAGACGCCGCTGGCTGCGCCAAGTGAGACGCCGACCCAGGCGCGGATGCTGTCGATGTCCAAGACTCGAAGGAGTTCGTCGATGTCGTTGATCAGTTCTTCCATCTCGACGTTATCGACATCTTTGACAGGACTACTTTGACCATGACCCGGATGGTCGTAACTCAGGACTCGGTAGCCTAATGAGGCGAGGCGCTGAGCGATGGGCTGATACAGAGTGGTGTCAGCGCCGAAGCTGTTTGAGAGGACAATCCAAGGGCCATTTTGTGATTTTTGTGCGATACTGTAAGATATCTTGCGGCTCGTAGAAAGTACGGCGCATTTGATGATGTTTTGAGCAGAGGCCATTGTGGTGCAACGACTAGTGAGACAGCAAGCGAGGCAACGGATCAATATCGTAAAGGTCTGAGGCTGAGAGCACAAGGCGAATTGAGGAGCTGTTAACAAACTCAGTTTTATGCACCCGGATACTTATCCTCTGCCGGATAGTTCTTTCCATTGTACAGCTTGAAATGTCTCCGAGGGTAAGCTGACGGATCCTTCGTCCTTCAGTATTCAGTCAATTGTCAGCAGAAGCTGCCATTGATGCTGACCCTCCTTTCCGCAATTGATTAGCTGCGCAGATGGAATTTGTAATTTTCGTTTAACGTTCTTACGAAGTAGTATATAGCTCAAATAGTAACTAAGCAACCTCGCAGATAATCTTCTACATCTCTCGTCTTAGACAGAGGCGCCATCATACCAACATATCCATCAGGTCTCACCACTGCAACGACACCATCATCCTTTGATACACCCAACACTTGGTAGACGTCCTCCTTCTTTGATACTCCATAAGTCCGCATCTCAGCAAATGTCTTTACTCCCGCTGGCAGATCAGTCCACTCGAATCTTGAAGTGAGTGGATGCATCACAATTGGGGTTACGGTGCCTTTCGGGAACTTTTGTAGAATATCGACGGATGACTGTAAAGCTGACTGCGAAGTGCCGGATTGGTCGAGCAGGTCGTTGCTTGTGAAGACGAGGATGTAGTAACGGCCAGTCGGTGGCATTTCTGTGAAATAAGTCAGTCCCTCAGCGTCCAACATAGTGATTTCAATCTTATGAGAACATACCATCTTGCAGATGACGAGCAGTAGCATCAGCATAGCGCTTCACCTCAACATCAAGCAGTCGTCGTCCTGGTGTCAACGCGCCCAGAAGTGGATCTCCCCGGAACAAGTTACTCTTCGCATCCAACTCCTTGATCAATCTACTCTCCTTGTACTGAAGTCCACAACCACTAGTGAAACCGCTGCCCTCACTGAAGACTCGAAGAAACTCTTCATGGGTGAGACCCGAGGTCTCGGCATCTGCTGATCCAATGCGACCGGAGAACATGTGCGAGAACTGGGCGTCGAACTCAATGAGCTGGCGAGCTACATCAACGCGCTCTTGGGAAAATGTTTCGAGGATAGAGTCTATTCCAGAGGGACTTGCGGGAGTAAGGCCATGGATCCTGTGGGCGAGCTTCCAGGCGAGGTTGTAAGAGTCCATCATCGAGACGTTCATGCCCTGACCGGCTTTAGGGCTGTGAGTATGGCAGGCTGCATAAAGTTAGCATTCTACCAGTGAAAATATTCTGAATCAGCTTACCATCTCCAACAATGAACACCCTTTCCACTCCATCAGACGTCTTAGCAGAAAATCTGGAAGCCATACGCTGTCCAATCTGATAAGCCGCCCACCAATCTGGCTCCGTCCCGTCCTTGATCTTAATCTCATACGGCGCAAAAACCTGCCGCGCTTGCTCGAAGATGTATTCCAACGTAACCGCACCACGTCGCTTCTTATCAGCAGATTTTTTGTCTGTCCCAGTATCACCACTGGTGTCGACCTCTTCAGCAACCTGAACGTAAAGACGAGTGAGATACTCGCCCGTTGCAATCTGTTCTCTGGGAATGACCATGACAGAACCAGCGTCTGAGTGAACTGCTGAGCGTTTGCGAATATCGGGAAAGTCGGTGTCGGCGACGAAATCGCATACACCCCAGATATGATCTGTTGTTTCACCCTCGAGCTCGAGACCCATACATTTTCGGACTTTCGAGCGTGCGCCGTCTGCACCGATGAGATACTTTGTTCGAACGGTGCCTTGTTGAGTTGATCCATCTTTAAGATCTTGTTCGTATTTAACCATGATGGGGAATTCAGGGTTGGTTTCGTCGACTGTGTACTCCAGGAAACGATGCGATCTTCTGATGGCACTCTTGCCTGCATAGAGATGAAGGTTCTCTTCCAGAATTCGCTCAATTCGGCCTTGGTGAATGGTAACCTCAAACGGGAAACGAGCAGGGACGTTGACATCGGGTGCGAAACTGGTCCGTTCAATTCCTGTATCATGAGAACCATTGCCGTTGGTGTTTGCGTTCGATTGCACGGGGTTCCAAAATGCAACCTCTTCCATATGACATCCCTCACTGATGATCTCACTTGCTATTCCCAAACTTTGGAATACCTCAAGAGTTCTGGGTTGGAGTCCATCTGCCTGACCGGCTTTCAGCGTACCCGGCTTGGAGTCCAGACAGAGAAGTGAGGCTTCTGTGATGCCATATCTTGCGAGCAGCAAGGTTAGAAACAGACCTGCCGGTCCAGCCTATAACTTGCTTGTGAGTATAGATAATTCTATCAATGAGAGCTGTGACTTACACCAATGACGACGACTTCCTTATGCTCCTCGGAGACATTGCACAAGTCTGGCTGCTGAGAGAGTCGGGGTAACGGTAGAGCGCGCGAAGGGAGGATTCTCTGGTCTCGCGCCGCGTTGGAGGTTTCTTGAAAGACAGGCATCACGAATATCCAAGCTGTAAGTTCAATGAGAAATGAAAATGACACTTTCCAATCGTTCAGCGTCTTTCAACTCATGTTTATCAGCTCGTACGTAGGGCACGATGCACCGCTTTTCCCGGAACCCACCAATTCCGGCAGTATCTCCGATCTTCCGCCCAAGCCCGGAACTTTGATTTCTCGGCAGTTCTTAGCGCAACTGCCGGGGCGGGGTACCTTTTCCACCAATTCCTTCTTATGAGGGCGGAAGTCCGGAAATTCTCACTCTCACAAACAATGACAAGTTCCGGGTCTTTACCAAGTCGACGAAATCTACCGCGGGCGTCGCATGCGTGCCAGAGATGTCGCGCGAAGAAGGCGAAATGCGATCAGCAGCAGCCTTGTGCTAATTGTGTGAGACATGAGTGGGATTGTGTCTATGGGTTGAGGAGGAAGAATGGGAGGGCGAGTACTGTTTCGGTGCTGAACGATGTGCAGCGCAATACGCCGCCGTCACCGTTATCTTCTTCGCGAACTTATTATGATGAGGCGGCGCGACGGAGCGAACCGCTGGAACAGGCTCATTCAACGGGTCGTATAGGTATAGTCATGATTCTTGCCCTGGATGCTTGGGACTGACGGCTGGCTCGTATAGACGATGGTGATGTTGTCGGTGACATCAATCAGCATACTCACGGCACAGAGTTCTACGGTACATCGTCCAACTTTGTGCTCCTCAATCAATTCTTCGTGTATGCTCAGAAAAATCTACCGCCCGGTCACCCAAACTCAAGCGGCAATGCCGGCTTCCTTTCTGCCAACGCTCATGACGGGAATGTTTCGAGGCAGGGCCTCGTTACACGGTCGCCAATTTCCATTGTCAATCTCCTTTCTGACCGAGAAGTCTTGGAACCTCCTTCGAGACCAAAGACTCCCCCAACGCGAGCAGGGGCCCAAGATGAGATCCAAGCGCGTTCGTCTCTTGAGACGAGACAGGGAACCGCGGGACTTGAGGACTCGATTCATCATGACCCTCCCGCGGCTACCAGCCAAAACAGACCATCCACAGACAACTCGCTATCATCATCGAAGCAAAGACTAGAGCGCGAATACATCAGGCAGTTCTTCAACAACCTTCACCATCTTCACCCTATGCTTGATCCTATTACTTTCGCCAAGCAATGCGAGGAACTCGTCTGGAGCTCTCAAACCTCAATGGAAAGTAACAAGACCCAACGTCATTTCTTTGCCCTGTACCATATAGTCGTGGCTGTCGGTTCGATCGTTGCTGGCTCTTGTATCACTCAGGACTTTGAGCGCGACCTCAATGTCTGCATGAAGCTTCCGGCCCAAGGACAAGACTTTAATCCTTCTCGATTAAGCCAAGAACTCTCGAAGAAGTACTTCCGGAAGTCCAGGATGTTGCTCGGAGATGTCTTTGAGGTTTGCTCTTTAGAGAGCGCCCAGACACTTCTCCTCATGGTATGTGGCCCTCAGTCTTAGTGGAACCGGGAAGCTGACCCAGTAAAGTCTTTGTACTGTCAGAACTCCCTCAAACCTCACGCTTGCTACATGTACTGCGGCCATGCCGTCCGCACAGCACTAGCCATCGGTATCGCAAGAGAAACTCCATCCAACTCGATTGAGGACCGCAAAGCAGCACGAAAAGCGTGGTGGTGCATTTACTCTCACGAGATTGACATGAGCTGCAGTGCAGGTCGTCGCGATAGTCTTGGCAAGCCTAGGAATTACCAGATCGATCTGCCTCATATCAGAGGGCAAGATATTGCGATATCGAACCAGCCTGATCTGGAAAATTGCAGTGCAGCCATGATCAATGAGATGGTTCATTTCGCTGCTGTCCTACGGCGCATCTCGAAGGAACTATACTATGACTCGAAGGGTCTGACCTTGCTGCAGAAGTCCGCTGTTGCGAAGGAACTCGATCGCCTGCTTGACGACTGGAAAGCTAAGCTACCTACTTATTTGGACTTCACAGCCGTATCATTCCGTGAACAAGAATGGGCAGCTAAACAGAAGCTTGTACTTCATCTCAGATACCTCAACGCAAGAATCGTTCTCCATCGCCCTTTTCTCGAACAACCTATGCTCACGGCAGAAGCTAACATGTCTACTCATGCTGAGTTATGTTTGGATGCAGCACGTAAGACGATTTGCGTCATGTATGACGCTTATGCAAATCGGCACTACTTCCGCACTTGGTGGTACAACTCCACATATACTCTGTATGCCGGGATGATCGTTCTGTATATCATTATGCTTGGACCTACAGCTGTTCCATCAGAGGACCTCCTCGCCGATGCTGTCAAAGCGCATGATATTTTGCAATCAATGGAGGAGGCTACTGTTGCTCGAAGAAGTGCGAGTCTGATTCAGGAAGGACTAGAGGTAGCGCGAGCGTGCGTACAGCGGCAACAGAGCAGGCCGGATGGTGATACTGAACCACCGTTCTTCGATGGTACACAGGGTGACTTGAACAGTATTACAGATCAGTTTTCGAGTGCTGTCTCGGGACAGGATCATGCGTTATTGGCTTCGATCATTGATCCGAACTTGCTGCAAGATTTCATGGCGGCGGATCAGGATGCTCTCGGATTGGGGTTTGAGATGCCGTCTTTAGATGGGTTGTATGGTGAAGCATTGGATGTTGATACTATGTCAATGATGCCCTGAGTCGAATAAAGATCGAGCAGGCATTAAAACCGGATGTGTATATTTGTTGTAATTAAAATGAACAGTCCATTATGTAATTGTATCATCATTCCTCTAGCTATAGCGCATCTCGCGGCCACTATCAGGTGAACTGTCCACTATGCCTACACAATTCTCTAATCGACATCCGGAACAGGTAGATCATCAATGAATCTGAAATTCCGTCCCAATTTCGCCATTGCCTCCTCAGCCTTCTCCCTCCTAAGTTTCGCAGCCGCTTCATCCGAGACGAGAACAAAGTCATATGTCATCAAGGCGGAACCGATTTTGACACCATAATTCTTCGCCATTTCTTCATCTTCAACCTTCTTGATGTTAACGATCAACGAGTCCTTGACACCAAACACAGCATCAGTAGTTTCGTAAGGATCGTCCTTGAGGTAGAGTGCGCTACAAGGGCATTTGTTAAATATAATCGAGGTGCCAGAGAAGGGCAGACTTACGTGATCAGAGGATCGTATCCGTCTTTTTTGAACATGAAGTGCATATGACTGGGTCGGTAGCAATGTCGGCCCAGTACTTTAAGCAACTTTCCGACGGGTCCGTCATGAGGAATAGGATATGGCACAGGTACAATAGCCTTGAACCAAAAGTCTCCATTATCGTCACTCGTCAGCACAGCTCTTCCATCCGGGCCAGTCCGGTCAGCGTGCTGAACATCGTAGAACCCCTTAGAATCAGTCTCCCAGACGTCAATCTTGGCTCCAGGAATTGGTGAACCATTGACATCCTTGAGGGTACATAGAACAAGAAGAGGTTCGCCATCTGTATCTTGGGAGATCAGACTTCCCTCTTTTACATGCTCGGCCTCATGTGTATGGAAAGGTCCCAAAACTGTGCCTTCAGTGCTGCCCTTCGGCTTCGGGTGGTCAATTGAGTCAACCAAAAGTGAAAGGCCCAGGACATCGGATAGTAAAATAAACTCCTGTCGGACATCGGTGCAGATCTGACCAACTTGTGTCAGGAATTGGATAGCTGTCATCCATTCGTCTGTAGTGAGTCTTGTTTCTCTCGCCAAGTCATGCAAATGTGTGACAACTCGTTCAAGGATATACTTCAGGCGCAGATTACTGCACTGAGAGTTGATGGCGTGAACATTCTCGGTAATGTTATCAATAGTGAGATCTTTCAGATTAACAGGAGCCGCCATAATGAGTATGAATATGGGAATAAATGACAAATAATTGTATAATGAGTTCTAGCCTCCAATTCAGTTCCGCCTCAAGCAATTTATCATTTCTAAACCCCGCGTTTCAATACGTCGTCTTTGTGGGGACGGTGTGATCCGGAGTTCGGGACCCGGGTTTTGAGAGGTCGGAAGATACTCCACATCTCGGAAATTGAGGATTTCCGCCAGCCGGACACAATTATCGGCAGTTCGTCCCCGGGTCGTATCGGATACGTCATTGGCTCGATTGGTCAACGGAGTTTGCTATGTCGTCGTTGGTCGCCAAAATCGTACCCGTGAGTTATAGGGTAGCTGCAGCACCGCGACGTGAAGAACAAAGCTGTTAATTCTGGAGATAAACGAAGTCGCAGGTTTTCAAGGAAAGTATTTAGTCATGCTGAATAAGTTCATCTGTTTAATTGCGTATCGAGTTTGAATGTAACACCATGCCAAGAGCGTGATTGTAGAGCATCGTCATAAAGGAAGTTGACTGAGCACTGGGAATTGAATGTAAGTCATGGTTACCAACACGCTGGAAATGATAGTGCATCTTAACTTAGAGAGACCTTGCTTTATTTCAACACCGAAAAATGATATTCAGATAAGCGCAGCTTTCCAAGAATTCTTTAATTGAAGATACAATGTCAATATGGCTCATAAATTGACGATGTGATCCGAAGTCCGGTTTGTGGACGCGGTTATGAGCTGCTTGAGTATTAGTCAGCAAAGACAAGGTCGCGTGGCCCAATGGCAAGGCGTCTGACTACGAATCAGAAGATTCTGGGTTCGATCCCCAGCGTGATCATTCTTTTTGCTTTATCTTGCCTCAATTTTATTATAGCTGTTTAACGGATACCGTTCATTCGCGACACTCTTCATCACCTGTGCAAGGAACAATTCGCTCCGCTGAATTGACTTTCTAGAACCCTTCTTAGGCTAGAGTCCTCACGGAAAAGCGGGGAACGGAAAAAGGATCACCACGGAAAACCTACCATCTTAACTCCTAGCATCGTTTCAAGTTTCGTAAAGGTTTAATACAAGGGTCGTGGCATAATTGAGGTTAATTAAAGACAAGCGTGCCAGGATACCAAGCAGTGACCTCATCATTGGAGGATATACATCTCTCCATCGCGGGGAATCTGCCCGACAACCGAACTCAAATATACCCTGGATATCCGTGGATCTTTAACTTCTGTAGTACTCGGAGGACTATCCTCCGAGGATAATATAACTTTATGCCGTGCCTTGCTCAAAGGTGATGAATTTTGTTCCTTGCTCTCTTCACCTCGTGTCCTGTTCATCAAAATGCATGGTAAACTACTCAGTGTGCTTCTAGGCTCTGCCGTTTTGGCAATGCCTAGCCAAGCCGTCAACCTTTTCGTAGCGGACTACGGCGGCAATCTGAGCACTCTGAGCCTCACCGAATCCGCGAAAGGCTTCGACCTCTCCGTCACCTCGAAAACGACCGACTGTTCTCCCGGACCCAGTTGGCTCACCCTTGACAAGCCTAGCAACGTGCTTTATTGTCTGGATCGCGGTCTCAACTTCCAACCGCCTGGTTCATTGAACTCGTTCACCATTGGAGAAAAGGGTGTTTTGAAGCGCGTTTCTCGCGTCAAGTCCATCACGGGAGGCGCTGTTGCAGGCGGGATCGTTACTGGTGCAAGCGGAAAACGTGGTTATTTCAGTGCTTCATAGTAGGTTGTTAATAATCCTTAGAATTGAAGTTACTCACATGCCGCAGCACTCCAGGTGTAGCATCGCTTTATGGTCTCGGCGACAAAGGCACAATTGTCGGCACCGCGCCACTTCAAGAGCTTACCACGAAAATTAGCCAGACTGGCCCAATTGCAGACCGCCAGGAAGCAAGCCATCTTCACCATGTCATTCTTGACCCTACTGGAAAGTATGTCATTACACCCGATCTTGGTGGTGATGTCTGCCGCGTCTTTACTTACGACAAGAACACTCTCACTCCCATTGCTGAGGTGGGCAGCTTGAGCGCTCCTCGTGGTTCTGGACCCCGCCATGGATTCTTCAGAATTATGGCGAATGGCGCGACTTTCTTCTTCTTCAACGGTGAACTTGACCAGAAGGTGTACTCTTACAGCGTCAAGTATACCCGCACTGGTCTCTCCTTCACAAAGGTCTTTGAAATTCCATCGCTGAACGCTAGCTTTCCTCCAAACACGGCTCCCATCAGCGAAATTGCCATGAGCGTAAGTCACTACATATTTTCCGTGTGAATCCTACTGACTTTCAACCAGCCTGACCAGCGCTTCGTGATCGTCACCAACCGCGAGAAGTCTTTCGCCAACTCTCCCCAGCGAGGATCTGGTCCTTCCGACACCCTCACAGTCTTTCGGATCAATGAGAATGGCACTCTGAAGCCTATCCAGGCTGTCCCATCTGGCGGATATCTTCCCCGCCAGTTCTCATTCAACAAGGCCGGTGACAAGATTGCGGTTGGTCATCAGGTCAACCAGACCGTTGTCATTTGGAAGCGCGATGTCAAGAGCGGCAAGATCATTACGGAACAGGAGGGCGGCAAGTTGGCGCAGGTGAAGCTTACAGGAGATGTTGTCGCCACTATCTGGGACGAATAGGGGCATTAGACAGTCTAGACAGCCTTTCTCGAAATCTATGCTGTGTTGGATATCTATATTTCCACTTGGTTATGGCTATTCCGCCATATCCGTCATAAATTTGCACCACGGATCTGTATTCAATGTTGGCTGTCATATCGATACAGTCAAAAGGCTCTTAGCTTGTGGATGATAAGAATCGAGATGGAAGAAATCTATCTGTTCCTATATCACTCCTACCCGTGCTAAGAATCAATATTGACACCCTACTCTGTCGTATGGGCTACATGTCGGAGGATTTGTTCTCCCAACACACTGAAGACAGCCAGCCGCCGCAGCCTCTTGTTCAACTATTTATATCTAGCATCTTGACGATCACTTTGGTTTCCTTTTGATGGATGACACTGACCTTTTCTAGGAGCGTTAGGGTCACAAGCCAATGCAGAGGAGTATGCACTGCAGTGTTTCAGCTTGGCACTGCCGAGATTAATATCGTCTTAAAGATGTTTGCCTTGACAGTGACCGACAGCTGCCAACTCGCATGCGAACTCCTATAACGGCACCGAGCACGTGACCCGCCGATACCGCTGTGGTTCAGCATTTGTTTGGTTTGCCTTCGCTTCCGTCCTACAAAACCATATCACTTATCAATCCTTGCTTCAAATACAATCAGAATTGCTTCAACCAACCTGGATCCCCTAGTCGCTGTCAACTCATTTTCTCGCCTCACTATTCTCGTCGCCCAGCATGCCCCCGCTTCTTCAACAGCCACACAGGCTCTGCGCATCGGGGAGCCCGGGCAACACTGGCTTATTCTCGCAACCTTTGGTTGCTGCCAATGCAGTTCCGAAGCGCAGGCGTGTTTATATGTTTGAGTTTCTCAGATGGATGCGCGAAGAAACCCATTCAAACGAATTGAAAGACCTCCACAAGGAATGCAAAAAGATAATCAACACATAGTTTGTGAAAGAGTTCAACTTGCATCCGCGTGGCCGTTTCTATGATTACATTGTAGACTTTTGGGTCTGGGCCATCTGGTGTAGGTTCTCAACCACAACTTGTGTGATTTGCTTGCTAACTTTTGTTGCTAGTCAAAAGCATTTCCCCGTTCCCGATCTTCCCATGGCGATATGTTGGGGGAGCGCCTATGGGTCGTTATCTAGACCGATGGAAGAACAAAACGAAGGAACTTCAGATTCACATACTTGAGCGACTTGGTCCCCACGGACCCAAAGGATGGAGGAAGAATAAGAAAGCTGTATGGCTGACATCACTATTCTCCACTGAGGACATTCTCAGAAACCCTGAGCCTCAGGTGAAGTCGGAAATGGTAGATGAAAATTGGGTTGATCAACTTCCTGAAGCTGCTAGCGAACCCAAACCACAGAATCCATGGGAACGGTCACTAGAGCCTCAGCAACCAGATCTATGGTACAGGTCCGCCAGAGCCTCCCAGCAACGATCAAGGGCCTGTTGAACAGGATGGTGGAAACTGCCCGAGGGAGTCTTCACCGCCAGCCATCCCCGTACATGATGCCCACCTTTCACAAAGCCCTCAACTGCGAGAGCCAGCCCCATCGAATTGGGAGAACAACGTTCGCGACGCTCCCTCCCCCATTAGACAGAACCTTTCCCCTACCGCCGAAGACTGGAGACTTGCCCAACACCGAGACGATCAGCTTGAGTATGGCCGCTGGGTCAATCCCGTCACACCCCGCCGACGCCGAGCACCTTCCGCAGAACCGGTCAGCGCCCTCTCTCTTTCTCTCCAACGATTCGCAAACATGAGCGCCAGCTTGTATTGTGTGGAGGACGAGAATTTCGATGTCGATACTGTCGCCTGGTTGGTCACGGGTTTCGGAGCTGATGAGTCTCGGAGACGGCTTTTTTATTTTTACGACCATGGGACAGTGGATATATGGTATTGTTTGGGAGATGTGTTGTCGCAGCCAGTACGCCACCTGCTAGAACTTGGGTCATCCCAGGAGGCATGTATTTCCCATGGGTTATCGTGCAAACGAGTGATGGTAGTCAAAGATGAACTTGATTGTCGACGTCTCCGTTTCGAATCAGTTCATCGAGACGAGTGATGGGCTGGAAGCATAAGACAGTTTGTGGAATGGAGAGGATGTTAACGGACTTCAAATATGAGCGATCGAGGCTTCAGGGAAATTGGAGTTTGACGCCTACATGGCAGGGACGGTTGTCAGATTATATGGCTGTGTGTTTCTATCTTGGTAACGTAATGACTACATGGAAGGGTATGGTTCTGTGTGGTGGTAAGATACAGATTTACAATTTGTAACAAAATGTTTAATGTTTACTTTCTACTTTTATTCTAGCTACTCCAGCAAAGATCTAGTGGCGTCAAGAACTACTGGACTGCTCTCCCGCCGCAGGGATCGGCTCCGTATCAAAGGAGGTTTCCTTCAGGTATCTGAATCTTGCACCGAACACCCACCAAACACCAGAAAATAGGAACGTTGCCCCAACAATGAGTGCGGCCCAGTTCATGTTCCCAATGTTTTCACCTGTGACTGGAAGATACAGCGGCATGCTAGTAAGGAATCAGCAATGATATCTTAATGGACACTTTTATGAGGTAGAACTGACACATAGATGACAATAGTCAGTAAGGCCCAGGCAACAGAAATGTAGTTCACAAAATATCCCCATCTGCCAAGATCAAAGTGAGGGCGAGGGGGGAGAATTGAGCGACCTCGGACAAGAGCCTGTTGGAAGAGTCAGCAGCCAAATGATTACGTGAATGAACTGTACTAACCACCGTAACTGGTATCGCGTAGGCAAGGGCGAAACAAACACCAGCACCACTGACGATGGCGTTGTAGGCCAATTCACTGCCTAAAGAAATGAGGCCAATGATGACTTCAACCACCATGATGGCAAAGATAAAGTTCAAGGGAATCTGTAGCTTATGATCGATCTTCTGTAGGCGATGAGACCATGGGAATGCCTTGTCCTCCGCCATGCGCCAGCCAAGACGGGAACATGAAGACAGGATGCCAGTGCAAACAAGAAGCTGGAGCATGGGACTTTAGTCATGATGACTACAAAATGAGGCGAGTTGACTTACGTTTACGACACCAAACACTATTGCGACATAGATCCCGGCATACTCATTGCCCGCGACGTCCGAGAACCAAGTGACGTATGGTGACCTAGCCATAAGCTTGAGTCATAACAATAAGGTTAAGGAGAACTTACAAGGCTGTTACATACTCAGCATAATTGCCGCAGCAGAACAGTAGGATGAGATCAGTGACGATAGTAGCAACGCCAGAAAGGACCATAGACCAAACCATGGCTCTCTGTGTAGTGTCAGTAAGTCAAACCTTGACTACGCAAAGATACTTACTGGTGCGTCTTGAGAGGCATTCTTCATCTCCTCAACCAAATGCATCATGCTATCCGTACCATAAAGGCCATACAGAGGGCTGTAAAAACTGAGTATGAACACCCATCCGTTATTCGTGTATCCCGAATTGTTGATAAACTGAGTAAATACGAATTTCGCACTGGCTTTTGGGGCTGTGGCAAGGAGAGTGATAGCCCAGCCAAAGAAGCCAAGGATTGTAAAAACGGCGCCGACGGTGCTGTAGAAAGGGAGTGCGCTGGGCTTCAAGTTCATCAGGAATGGGATAACCAGCAATCCAAGATATATCAAAAAGGTTTGGTAAGGCTTAGAGAGTCAGCGCATGGCATCACATCAAGGGGGGAGTCTCAATACCTTCCAGTCAATATTTGGGTGAAATATGGACACCATGGTACCAATGATGTTGGCGGTATTCAAGGCACAAGAAGAGCCAGTGGCAGTCTCGGCTAGAAGCAGACACCAACCGACGAAGTATGAGAGGAACGGTCGGTACTTTTCGGTAGCGAGTTTCTGGACGTAGAACTGCTGACCACCTGCAGTAGGCCAGATGCCACAGTATTCAGCGAGTGAGGCCATGAGTAGGGTTTGGCCGATTGCGACGATGATGGATCCGTAGAGAAGCGAGGCTGGTCCACCGACGTCAAAGATCACACCGTAGAAAACGACGACGCACGTCCATGTCGCACTGATCATGACCTGGTATGCGCATACTGTACTGCTGTCAGTATTGAAAACCAAGGAACTGCTGAAGAAGACTCACATGTCCAGAAGTTGTAGACGCGATGCAACTCAGCCGACTTTCCGAGGGACTTGAGATACGCATCGTCAGTGTCATACTGAGACTGGCTGCCCTCGAGAACGGATCCATCGTAGCAGATTGGCTCAGCCTTGATGTCTTCTTTAGGGGGATCCATATCCAGTGGAGTTCGGAGGTAGATGATATCTTTCTTGAGAATGTGGCGCGATCATGGACTGGAGAATATAGGAACAATGCCAAGATGCAAAATAGGAACCAATTTGGGAACAATGCTTTAAAGGGAGAGCTGGATGGTAGAACTGAGAACAGGAAGGTCTATAATTAACCAATTTCCCAAAGCGAATACACAAAGCAACTTGACCCAAGACTGCAATCTAGATCCTGGTCTCGAATGCGGGGAAGATAACGTCAGGACAGCAACCACCAATGATGAACTAGCCTGCTATCGTTTACAGCTGCCATCATTCCACGCAAGCGCCTCGTTTCTCTCCCGGGCAGCCAGGTTAAGCCTTCCCCGGAATGCACCGCGTTGCCGTTTCTCTCCCGACCAGCCTAGCCCGGGATAGCGTGCTCATGTGAGTCCCCAGGCCTTGGGTCGATGTGAAAGTGGCGTGGACTTTTCTCTGCCGACCAACCTATCTTGGATTAGTGACGAGCTAGTGAGAACCATTGAATGCAGCTTCATTGTAACGATAGAGTCATATCAAGACGAAGGAAGTCAAGATAACGTCTATAAATAATGATAAAGACTTCACAGGAGCCTCAATAACAACCATCGATCTTATAACTGCTTCAAAATGGCCTCACTGAGCACAGCTACCACTAAACCATCTTTTGTGCGTCTGGACGCAGCGGAACCATCCACGACGCCACAGAACCTCGTCGCAGCCATCAAACGTGACGGCGGCGTGATTGTCGAGAACCTTATATCTCGCCAGCTAGCAGAACAGATCAGGGCAGATCTCAAACCCCATTTTGACTCTGATATTCCAGACTTATCTGGATTCTTCCCTGTCACAACCCAGCGAGCAACTGGTTTATTTAATGTTTCTGATGCGTGTGTTGAACTTGCCTGTAACCCCCTCTACATCGATGTTGCGAATGAGCTTTGCTCTTCGTCGCTAACGTATTGGGAGCGGGAGAAGAGGATTACTGTGAGCGGAAAGCCTATTGTTTCGTCCACTGTGGCGTTTCGGGTTAATCCTGGTGGCAAACAGCAGGTTCTGCATCGAGATGATGAGTGAGTATACCCCTTTGCCACGGTCTGGAACGAGTGATGGAATAATCTTGCATAATGCATTGGTCTGGAACTATTCGCTGACTGAATGCAGTGACTACCATCCCCACGACAAAGAGCTCCCAGTCATGATTGGCTGCGTGACGGCTCTCACCAGAACCACCAGAGAAAACGGTGCCACGATCGGCATTCCGGGATCGCATCTCTGGGATAGTGAGCGACGACCATATGACGAGGAAGCTGTGCCCGCAGAACTTGAACCCGGCGACGCTTTCATTTTTCTAGGCAACCTCTACCATGCTGGCGGACAGAACATCACCCAGTAAGCGGAAGGCAAATTTCGAAAATCGTGCCCATACTAAATGACTTTTTAGAAACGAGTATCGCGAGACAGTAGGTATCTTCCTCTGCAAGCCGACTCTTCGCCCTGCGGAGAACCAGTTCCTCATGGTACCATTGGAGCGAGCGAGGCAGCTCACACCGCAAGCGCAAAGATTGCTTGGCTATGGCGTTTGTAAGCCATCGTTGGGATTCATGAACTACCAAGACCCAATGAAGGTGTTGTTTGGAGTGGAGGACGAAGAGACAGTGCTCATGTAAAGCAATCCTGCTATGATCAGAACACAATAAATGGGCTTATCCGCTCCTCGTTGTCTCTCGCATACTGTATCCAGTTTTGAGTCGACCCAGCTGCTGTTGCGTTCCAGAAGTCTCTCAAAAATTGCAATACTGCTGAATTACAGGAGAATCCTGTCGCGGCTATGTTTTCGGTGAAAAGCCTCTCAATCATGACTTGCTTCTCGGTGTATAACTGACTAGCTGTTCCAAGTATGAACAGCGGGAATGAGATGTTGTGTGAAACAGATTCTGTTGGCCAGGATGTCATGAAGATGATTTCGTTGTAGAGACAATCAAGTAGCGGAGGAGTAGCTACTGACCTTCCCGCCTCTGAAGCAAGAGCTTGGTAGCTGTACACCAGGCAAGCGTAGTATTGAGCTTTGAGAACAGACTTAAGGCCTATCTGGAGAGAGACATCTTGTGATGGGGTAGAGTCAATGCGGGCGCAAACGGAGTCATAAGACCTCGTGAGCTTGTCTTGCCACACAGTCATATCCGTGCCAGCAAGTATCTTCCCTGTCCTAATAGCGTTATCTCGGGCTCTCTCGGTAACCGTAATCTCATAAAGCGCTTCGGTAAATTCTTTGAAGTAGTCATCAGAGGTCGCGTGCTGTGAGATGGGCCTATGGCGTCTCAAAGCTGAGCTGAATGTCGATATACTCCCGAAAGCCTCCAGGTAGTCAAGTTCTTCGATGAAGAACTGAGAAATTACCTTTTCGTGTGGATTTGCGAGGTCATATCTATCGAATCCTGTGCGGACACCGCTGAGGTGGAGTCTCCATCTCGTCGAGTTCGGTATGAACATTTCTGCATAGCATAAAGAAATCATGGTGAGGATAATCTCGATGAGAACCGAGGCTTCGGTAATCTTATCGCACCGCGCTACTCCGCGCTTCAGCTCGGATTCCATTTGCCGGTTTAGGTGACATAGAGTCGCATCTCGAAGATTTCGGTGAATCTGAACAAGCGCTGACTTATCTTGGGGAGACACGACAGACATATGTGCTGCTGCCAAACCCAGCGTTGATAGCCGCAAGCAGGATGAGCGTTGCGCAAGAGGAAGTACGAGAGTTCGCCATGGGTTCTTGGGCCCATCCAGCCACGCAAGCTTTGATGCGACTTCGTGGTTGAAATGTTGAAAGAGGACTGCATGAGCTGCTTGTCGGACGTGACGATCGACAAGCTCGACATTCTGCTTTGTGTGCAATACAGCCAAAGAATTTTCAGTGGCTATTTGAGGTTGGCAACGGGGAGAGTTTTCGTCATCGGTATGCTTCTTCATGCGAAGGGTCCTTGATTGTTTGTGTGTGCGTGGTACACCATGCTTGATCTGAGGTCGTAACGGGACTGATTTCCCGATCAATTTGCCTCTGCTCGCCACTCCCTGACCCCATCTCAAACGAAGGCCGTAGCCTGGACATTCGAGTCCTCGACTACAACATTTCTGACACGAAGGAACACTTCGGTCGCATTTTATTCGCCTTCTCACACATGTTTTGCAATCTGGAAATGAGTAAATAGTTCTAAGCAGACATCGACCTCACTCACTCTGAGAAGCAACCTCACGATCCGACGGCAAAGAATCGAGGCGAATATTCCGCATTTCGGACCAAGTTTCCACGAAGAGTCTCAAGATTCAGCGTTTGATACCAATGACCGTTGAAAAGCCATTAGTTCAATTGAGGATTGCCTTATCATGCTGATCTGCACGCGACAGTTGAAAGGGGAAGATGCGCATCATGAACCCCGCTTTCTAACGACTTGACGTTAGTTGGAAAACGACAATTGATACGAGAAGTGACCTATCTTCATACCCGATTAGGAAATCTTTCACGGTGTAGCTTGAAGGAGTCTTATCGCGATACGGAAACCGCCTGTCGCTTCATCCTTCCTAATATTATTGTTGTTGCACGATTGATTGTCGCAACCTGAAGACATATATTGTCAATCTTATATACAATCTCTTCTCTGTTCAATAATAAGTCTGATCATTATCCACTATGCAAATGGAGACAATCTTGGTGACGCTGAAGGCCCAGTCACAACTATGCATAGGAAGGTCTCCAAATAAAACATCGAGGACATCAAGTATAACGGTAATGGGACTTGGAATTTTCTTGACAGCGCTAGCGGATTATCCTGGGTCTACATGTATGGATGAGGCTGTCAACGTTCCCCTAGCTGCGGCATTTTAGTGATCAACTCGCGCAATAAACCCAGACACGACTTCCCGAAACTGTCGTTCGATATGGAGATTGGTGGCTACATGCTGGATGACATGTCGGCTTAAGACATATCAGTCTTGAAGCCAATCAAGAGACCCGGCCTCCAATCGAGATCGTCGTTGGGCCCAGGTGTCTGAGACCACGACTATCCCTTGCTTCATATCAAACTTGTTAATCAAATTTGATCAGCCATTGGTATCTGTTAAATTATTTCTGTCTTATCGTGTTCGATAATGAAACTATAAGCATCTCTGAATACCTATTTTGAGTGTTGTTTTGGTCAGTCGTGACATAAGCACGTAAACATAGCTTAGATCAAATATCTTCATCCCTTCCTTCAATTTATCGCTAGTCGTTGATTTTCTAGATCCAATAAAGCTGATTTAGTCATTCACTAAGAATCAAAACAAGAAGTTTCCTTAAATACCGCTTTTCAAATGACTGCAAGGGAGCCTGAATCAATTTGGTGGTCGGGAGCGCCCTTGAAGAGTCCGGTCATAAGCGTTGTCCATTCAGAGCTCACGGAGATCTCACCTTTCAAATTGTGTTATTCCACCTGTGGACTTTCCAAATTGGGAACATTCCCGGTCTTGGTATCAGCAGAGCTGGATGACGCTCAAGTGTCTATTCTTCCTCTGATCATCATTTTGAACGCTGGCTAGCCTAATTAGCATGTTGAATATTTTGTGGATTGACATATACCTGTGCTGCCGGCCTTCCATTTGGCCCTTTTGTGACTCTTGGCATGCTAAATATTCGTAACCTCTCTCCTCGTGATTATGGCCAAATCAGGATTCATCACATCCCCATCCAAAATTTATGGTAATGCAAATGTGTTCAGCTTGGTCGATGGTCAGCTCTTGGCCGGCAATGTCACCATTTATTTCAACAGAGAGGACTTCAAGGTATTCGGCGCCGAGCAGGGAGGAGTTCCCAGTAGTGCTATTACCAGAACTTTCTTTCCATACTAGGGATATCCTTTATTAAAGACTTTCTGAATTAAATCTTTCTTAGTATTTATTATACCTATTTATTAAAACTTTACTTTATAATAACTTATTTTTAAAGATATTTTATTATAAAATATTTCTTAACTTATATTATAAACTTGGTCTCTGACTTATAATTCCCCTAACTATACTTTGTATATAAAACGCGCTCTTCTAAGCGATATCCGTTGAGGCATTTATCATCAATACGGAGAGGAGAAGTGATCCGCAGTAAAAAAAAATCAAAAAAATGGGAAAAAACGAAAAAAAAGAAAGCATGATTAGATCATGAGGCGACTCTCCCGCCGGGAATTGAACCCGGGTCTCAAGCGTGACAAGCTTGCATACTGACCACTATACTACGGAAGATGAACAGGTTGGAACCTGCTGTAGCGGAGTTCGATGGCTGGTGGTCTGCTAGCAAAAGCTAAGTACCTAGACCTTCAATAATAAAGAAAATCTATTGCCACAGTAGCGTATGGGTCCAGGTCATGGTCTCAACATGGTGTTCATGAGAGAATGCCTGTAAATAAAAGGCTTCCAGCCTCATTGGTTCTCTTAAATTATTTATTCATTACTTACATCGAGGTTTTAGAGGTCGCAGACATCGAAAGACTTTCATATTTACCAGACTTGTGAAGACTGACAATCGATGATGGCCTGAACAGCTCAGCCTCAAAACGGGACTCGGACATGGGGTGATTGATACAGAAACTCAAGATCTGACGAGATATTTCATGCCGAGAGTCTGAGTACGCCGATCAAACATTCCTTCTGCATCCTTTTATGGGGGATGATATCCACTATCCTTCCTTCAGATCCGCTGTTTTGAGCACTACCGTTCCTTTCGCGGTGTGATATAAAACCCATGATGAACTAAAATCTGACGCTGACGAGTTGCTTCCATTATATGGGCACAGCATAATACAGATCAACGACTTGAGCTGAAATAAAGCAACACGACACAGGAGATAATTGTATAAAGTAGGAAACATTAACTACTTAAATTTACCTTATCTAAACCTCTTCCTAAATCTTTTATAAGAATTCCCGAGTTTCATCCAGAACCAAGAACTTCAACCGGTATTACGGATTCCTGCAATCTCAGATAATCAACTTAAGTAACTCCATCATGAAATCCATCGTCGCATCAGCCCTTCTCTTCCTCGGCTTCACTTCAGCTCAATACGGCGGCCAAATTAAGGTCAAAGACGATGGCTGCCCCCAATTCACAGCTGGCGAAAAGTCGCAGCCTCTCAGTTGGGTCAAGGGCAACAACATCTGCGCAGACCTTTCAGATATCTGCCCCGATGGCAGATGCTTCATGGCATTCCAAGCCCTCGTGACCGGCACCGACAGCAGAACGCCTGCCAAGATGGGAGCTTGTCCTACCGATGATTGCTCTTCGGATTGTCAGACTTGGGACGTTGGCTCGCAGAGTAACAGCATTAGTGTTGATTGTGCTGAGTTTAATGGGCAGCACTACTTTTACTTGGGTGACTAAGGAGTCCTAGGAGTAGGTGGTTATGAGAGAATAGTGATTGTCAAGCATAGGCGCGATACCACCAGGGGACCGAATGCCATGATTTGTCAAAGTTGTCCAAAATACTATCAATATACAAAAGCATCTTATCTGACAATGGTACTTCCTGATATGTTTTGGACCGTGTTTTGCGGCAGTGAAGACGTTTTTCTAGCCTCATGCTTGATACTATGACGCTACAATGCAAGATAAGGGCAGTGAACATTCTGCCAAACAATAAGCGCAGCATCAATACAATGCTTTTATCAGGTACATTCAAGAGGCAGGTTTCACAAAGATAAGCTACACTATGGACTTATACGTTTGTACGGAAGCGTGAAGATGTCAAACTAACACTGACAACACGGCATAGATGTTACCCTGTATGTCGGCCTCACTTATGACCTCTGTGAAATGAGCTAGATCAGAAATGTGTTTCAAATAACCAGTGAAAAAGTCGATTATAAGTGATGGTACCTTGCAATTTATGGTAGTAGCCTCAAAAGATATGAACAGGCTTGCTGTTGTCTCCTGTCAGAGCGGTGGTTTACGATCAGCAAGCCAAGATATCCAAGTTTTTCTTGGATATCTTGACGAGGATCGCCATAAAGATCAGAGAAACCTAGCCGGGGATCGAAATGCAAGCTCCGCAATCCTGATATTTCGATTGACGAGATATTCGCTACCACATCGTTCACTGTGTTGGTGACATAGACTCTCGGACAGGCATCGACAATAGTGAGACTTGAGTCAACACTGCCATAAGCTTTTTTCTTGCAAGTTTCTCGCGGAATTAAACGAGAACGATATACAATGGTAATTACGGAAGATATGCTAACAATTTCATTTGTCCATTTAGCAGCGCACGCTCCAATTCCTGTCGGATATTCGCTAAAATCTCATCATGGATCCAAGATCCACTGATTTACTCAAGCATGAACGGGCAGCCTCACTTAGGGTTTTGAAGGGAGGCATGTTGTTTGGCCCGATAGTTCGGAAAGCCACTGTGTTTCACGGCTTTGTTCAATTTCTCCGGCGCCCTGTTCAGAGCCGAGCGCCGGCTCTGCAAGTATCGTTCGTTTTAAGACGGCTGCTATAACGTCGGAAATAACCACTCATATGATCCAGTTTAAGCGAAAGCATATAATGGTTATTATATGCTTATTGAATACTAATTGCTTTTGTCCCGAGAGCTCGGTTACAGGTCACTCCATCAAGCACATTCAAAAAGTACTCTGCGCCGCTTGGGACAATGACTGGGTTCTGGAAAAACGGGAGATGGCCAGAATAAGCAGGAGCTCCACGCCTGAAACAGGACCTAAGCCCGTGGCAAAATCCTCATTTTTCGGAATCGCACCATTTACATTCGCCAAGATGCATTGGGTGCAAGGTCCAGGAGAGGAGGGTAGTACGAGAGGCAAGACAGTTTGTCGGATAATATATCGTGACGGTTCGGCACTTTCATTGCTTTCGTGAACGTCATGTCAAAGACTTTTCGAAATGGTGAACTCAGCGTTTGTAGGCGAACCGCCTGCTACTGAAGATGATTTCTATATCGTTCGCGGTATTCTTCGTACATATGGCCTCAACAATCTCAACGCGAGCGCAGGCTTGGTGTTTTCGATCCAGCGACCTGAAAATCCACCCGACGAGTCGAAGAAACCTGCAATCTTGGCGGGTATGATCTTGGTTATACTGGCGATTGTTGTACCGACGGTTGCAAGAGTTATCATTCGTCTCAAGGGCGCGAGGACACAGTTTGGAGCAGACGACTTGGCCATTATAGCCGCTGCAGTGAGTAAATCGGTACATTCGAATCAAATCTTGTTGACATTTTTAGTCTTTGGCCGTCAGCTATCCATGCATTGTTATAGCGATGCTCGCGGAAACAGGCGCCGGTCGACATACATACGAAAGCACCTACGAAGAATACAATCTCTATTTCTACTACCTATCGGTATGCAGGATCATCTTCTACGTCTCGGTCGGGCTGATCAAGGTTTCGATCACATTGTTCGTTCGTCGACTTGCGGATAGAGCATCGAAGAAGTGGAGGCTCTTTGCGGATATCTTTCTTGGTACGGTGGTGATCTACATCCTTCTCGCGATATTTTGTAAGTTGGGCCTTGCGCTGGACTGATGGGTGGTATTGACTTTGCGAAGGGTTCGTGTTCACATGCAATCCCATTCAGTTTGCGTGGGACAAGAAGTTTGGTGGTTCTTTGGACAAGCCACCAGTGTGCATAGACACTGGTCTACAGAATAAATTCTTGAGCAGCATGCATGTTGCGCAGGTGAGCTGAGGTGCTTCTCTGCCATCAAATGCATTTCTAACATTATTCTCTCAGAGTATTGTTCTTCTTCTCGCACCAATCATCATCCTTTGGTACGTCAAGATTAACACCGCCAAAAAAGCCCGTCTCTTCTTCATCTGGCTTGTCGGCGGCACAACAGTCCTCGGTGGACTCCTCCAGCAAACAATGGTCACCATAACCAACGACTCGTGCTGGCAATTCACATCCGCCATGCGCTGGACCGTGCTGGACCTGACATTCGGCACACTTACCGCCTCACTCCCTGTTTTGGATGCAGCGATAATGGGGACGTGGAGCTCCATAAAGACAAAGATTGGAACGTCGGGTTCCCACTCGAGATCTAGAACGCAGGGATGGACGGACCTGGAGCATGATACGAGGAACACCACGACCGTCAGGAGGGCTACGGCGGGGGATTCGGACTCGATTGAGAATATTATTGGTGGGGATAAGGGTGGTGTTGTGGAAATGGGGATTTTGAGGACGGATGAGGTCGAGTTGACTTATGATTCGGATCCGGGGATGAAGAATTATCATGCAAAATAGGTAAAAGGTCGAGGAAGAAGACCCAAGTTTAGTCTATCGGTTGCTGATCAACATTCAAAAAGATTTTCTTGTTAATACAAAAACGATATCTACAACCCATTTATCTTTCTACAAGACACATGGTTTCTCAGTAGCAAGTATCATCGCAGCAGCACCGTTGCAGACGATGCAGCAATGGTTCGAGGTTGAGTGGAAGCCCCGCTTAGATACCGGGAATTAAATCCTCCAACCTT
This sequence comes from Fusarium oxysporum f. sp. lycopersici 4287, assembly GCF_000149955.1. Taxonomy (NCBI): domain Eukaryota; kingdom Fungi; phylum Ascomycota; class Sordariomycetes; order Hypocreales; family Nectriaceae; genus Fusarium; species Fusarium oxysporum. The sequence continues at coordinate 1,088,642 of NC_030997.1, read as the reverse complement.
GAAATACCCCGTCCGCTTCTCTTCTATTGGATCCGTCAACTCGGATGACCCAGACAGGGTAAAAGGGCCTTGGTGCCGAGCGATGGGTTCCTGGCATAATGCGGCGCGGTAATTTCTCCGTATATCCGGGCCATGCTAACGTTATTGAGATCTAACGGCGAACGGCTTACTGGGCCCTTAGGATTGGCATCGTGTAAGAATCGTTCGATCGGCTCTGAGGAAGTCATTGTATGTGGAGTCTTGACGATTTGGAGCCTGAATGAAGATTAGAAGGTTTTGGTGAGTCGTTTATAAATATATTTCTATATGTCAGGAGAGTATAGAAAACTTGTCCTGTCTTGAGATTAGATCGGCCAACATTTGATGCTGATTTCTTCCTTAAATCCTTTGCCAAGCATCCCCTTTCTGGGAACCCATGTCCCATCTCCACGACGTTCGTTTAGTCTCACTCACGCAATGCGATTGGCGCGAGAACGGAATACTACAGCATATTGGACCCTTGCCTTGCTATAAACCTCCCAATTCCCGTACATTTTATTCATCTCGAACATAGAGAATCGCCACTCTCTACGTCCTTAATCACCAGCCACTCGTTTAGACAAAAGTCCAGAGTATTTTTCTGGCAGCCATTCATTTTCATCCCCCCAATTACTTAATTAATTACAATGGCGCGTTTCGTTCTCAATTCGCTGCTCTTCCTCGGCGGCGCCCTAGCGTCTCCTGTCCAAGAGCGCAAGGTGGATTGCACTGGCACGAACGCCATTAGCATGCACTGCCGCTCGAATGAGGTCCCCTACACGAGAGATTTCTTCTACATCGGCGGTCGCTCTGCAAAGGGGACTTCCGGAACCATCACCGTTGATCAAGTCTACGTGGAGAAGTTGACGCCTACTAAGCAGTGGACTCAGAAGCATCCTCTTGTCTTCTTCCACGGTGGTGGTCTATCGGGAAGTACTTGGCTCAACACACCCGATAACCGTGAGGGATGGGCTAGCTACTTCACCAAGAGGGGCTATGTCGTGTACTTAGTGGATAACAATGCCATCGGTCGCAGTGCTGAGAACGCTATTGCTAGCTTCCCCATGGCCGCGGGTTCTGCTACTGAGACTGTCATGAAGTTCTTCACCTCTCCCGAGAACTATGAGACCTATCCCCAAGCTAAGCTGCACACCCAGTGGCCTGGTACCGGAGCCGATGGTGACCTTGTGTACGACCAGTTCAAGAAGTCGCTGATTCCTCTTACCACCAACTTTGTCGGCCAGGAGAACGCTCTCCGTGCCGGTGGTTGCGAGCTTCTTTCTCTCCTTGGCGAGAAGGCCTTTCTCATCTCCCATTCGCTTGGTAGCAGGAATCCTCTTCTGCTTTCCAACGATTGCCCCGAGTACATCGCTGGTAGCATCAATCTCGAGGCTGCTACTTCACCTTTCTGGTCTTATGCTGAGGGTCTAGGTGGATTTGCTGGTTCGCCTTGGGGTTTGACCAACACACCTGTGACTTACGATCCTCCAGTCAGCGACCCATCCGGTAAGCTCACCACCACCCTCTCTTTCAGTAACCTTTGCTAACACTGTCTTTTAGAACTTGAAAGCGAGTCCGTTGGAGAGGAGACTCTGGCTCATCGCAACTGCTATCTTCAAGTCGAGCCCGCCCGCAAGCTTCCTCAGATCAACAAGGTTCCTTACCTGCTCTTGACTGGTGAAGCTTCTGTTCACATCACATACGATCACTGTGTTATCGACTTCCTCAAGCAGGCTGGTGGCAAGCCTGAGTGGATCAAGTTGGCTGACTGGGGTATCAAGGGCAACGGTCATTTCTTGCATGTTGAGAAGAATAACATGCAGATTGCTGGTATTGTTGATGCTTGGATCCAGAAGAAGTCTTTCAATGGCACAAAGAGTGCTTAATCTTGCGAATGCTTTTAGCCTCTATAGAACCCTCAATGATATCTTAGCTGGGAATCCTCGGCATGTACACTGATCCAATCCTTGCGTCCGTCTCTTTTGATACATACTTCGACCTGATAACCATCTAGTAACTATATCGGAACGCCCTGTCCTCCTTGTCTGTCAAGTCAGACTTGGGCAAGCCATTCTTATCCAAAATAACCTCCCCAGTGCTTTGAGACTCTCCAGCCAGGTCTCTCTTCTTGTTATCACGAGTGCAGAGGGTGCGATAAACAATCATCGTCAGGAACAGGAGACACCAAGTGACGATGCTGGTGATGACACCCTCTCGATATCGGGGGCCATTGGTCCAAAGCTGAGGGGATCCAATACAGCCTGCACAATATCCGATGAAGAACATGCAGTTTACCAAAGCTCTCTTGGTGTTGCCTTTGACGTTCGACGCGGAGAGTGAGAGGAGAATCGACATTGAAGCTGTAATGCAAGACGACTATCCAAAGAGTCAGCAGATGTCAGAAACAAGAAATCATTAAACTTACCACCCATGATGCAGCGATCAGACCCCAACCAGCACTGACATCAAGCTTCATCAGGAAAACGTTGCCGATAAGAGGTGGAATGATCAGAACCAGCACGACCAACGATCGCTGTTGGGGAAACAGGGTGCAAAGTCCGACTCCAATCCACAAGAGTCCGATCTGAACTGCTCCCGATGGTGCCGTGTAGAGCATAGTCTCGAGCTGCGTGTAACCGACCGACTTGATGACAAGAGATGCGAAGGTAAGCACGGGTGACTGCATCGTAACCAAAACTCCGAACCAAAAGACTGCCCAAGCTTTAGGGTCCAGGAGAGTCTCTCGGAGTTGACTGGTGCTGAAGCTTGTCTTATCACCTCCCTCACGATCACGAGCCATGCGCATCGACAATACCTCGCGTTCTCTGGGGCTCAAGAACCAAGCATCTCTCGGGCCGTTAGGCATCAGTGTAAAGAAGGCGATACCAGCGACGACTGTCATGGCACCACAGACAAGGAACAGAGTACGCCATGGTGCAAGACCGAGTGACGAATTCTTTCCTATGCCATACATGAGAAGACATCCGACAACTTGTGCAACGCCATTCATGGTGACCCAAAGAGCAGTGCGAAGTGTATGTTCAGACTTGCGGTACCAGATGGATGTGATGGTGACGAAGGCAGGCGATACGGCACCTTCGCTGAAGCCGAGGAGGAAACGAACGGCGGCGAAACCGGCAAAGTTATGGGGAGCTGCGAGACACATGCAGATGGTGCCCCATACGATACTGTTGATTGTAAGTAAGAACCGAGTAGGTAAATGGATGAACATACACTGTGACTCCGACGAACTTGGTGAGGTGCAGTCTGCTCATGAGGTAGATACAGGGATATTCAGCGACCAATTGGCCGACGTAGAAGATAGAGCTGCACCAGGAGTACTGAGAGCTGGTCAAATTGAGGTCGTCGATGAGACCAAAGACAGCAGCGTAGCTCAAACTCTGCTTGTCGAGGTACTGGAGGAAGAAGACGAAGCACATCTGTAGACTTTTGTGAGCTATGAAGACACTCGATGGCGATGCGGTCACTTACGAATGGCAGGATGACCATGTCAATCTTGCGAAGAACCGCTTTCTCTTCTTCAGGAGTGTATGAATCGTCCATGTTGAGGATCTCACCCCTTGCCTCAGGCTCATCAAGCTTTGGCGCAGACATTTTCTTCTCAAGAGCATTATCCATGATTGCGAGTTGATGGTGAAACAAAGAAATGATCTGGATAATGTCAATCCAAGTGCATGATGGGCTACGCTGATCCTTCCTGGGGAACACCTCAATTATATCATGATCCCAACAGCTTGGTTCGCCGTTATCAAAATTTCATCAAATGACAGCTCCGGGCATCGGATATTCGGTGACAGGAGCCACTATGGGGAAAACCTTATCATAATGCGGGGAAGGACATGGAGCCGACGAGATAGACCATCGATCCGATGGCTCAATGTCGGGAATAGTGACATTTTGCCGATAGCCATGTTGCCGACTGCGGTAATCTCGCCCGCTATCGGCAATGATCGGCGAAGAGCGTTACACAGAGCGAGGGGTGCTTGAGAGGAGATTGTGATAAAAAGCCACTGTCTTGGATGGTTTCTGGGCCGATATCTCAATTTTATCTCACTTATCTTGGCTTTGAACTGAGATTGCATGGTTCATTTATCTCACAGACTTCAACATGACTCAAGTCGATACAGTTCCTGGCGCAGACATAAAGCCATGGCTTCGTCACCCTCCCAAGAAGCATCTCTTCATTCACGCCAACATCATCGATGTCTCGACAGGTAACATTTTCGAAGATGCATCGCTATCCACGAAAGACGGCAAAATCGAGACCGTCTACCCCTCAACACCAAGCCAATATCCCGATGGCTACAACGTCGTGGACTGCAAGGGCCGATACCTATGCCCAGGTCTATTCGATGCGCATGTTCATCTCTGCGCGACACCGGGCTTCGCAGACTTATCCCGTGTCTTTGGAAACCCCAATGACATTTCGCTGTTGCGGCAGCCATATGTCGCTTCGCAAATGCTCTACCGCGGCTTCACATCAGTTCGTGACTGCGGTGGCGCTCAGCTTCCACTGAAGGAGGCCATTGAAGAGGGCGTTTTCCCCGGCCCTCGTCTGTTCATCTCAGGCCACGCGCTTTCGCAAACAGGTGGTCACGGTGACTTGAGAAGTTCTTACGAGAAGCATGAATGCTGTGGAGGACACGCTGTTGGGTCTTTGGGCCGTATCTGCAATGGTGTGCCGGAGTGCATGGCCGCTGTTCGCGATGAGATTCGTTGCGGAGCGGACTTTATCAAGATAATGGGATCTGGTGGCGTTGCATCACCGACCGACAAGCTGGAACAGCTGCAATTCACTACGTCAGAGATTCAAGCGATGGTGGAGTGTGCGAACAATGCTGGGACCTTCGTCACGGCGCATGCATACACAACTAAGGCTATCAGACATTGCATCGACAATGGAGTCAAGGGAATTGAGCATGGTAACTTCGTTGATGCCCCAACGGCTCGTCTCATGGCAGAGAAGGGTGTCTATCTCACCCCGACACTTATCACTTATGCCCAGATGGCCACGGACAAGTGGAAGAACTTCTTACCGCCAGAGTCACAAGTCAAGAACGCCCAAGTGTTAAAGTCCGGCCTCGAAGCTCTCCGCATTGCCTCGGAAGCTGGCGTGACCATGTGCTATGGCAGCGATCTCCTCGGCCCCCTCGGCTCTGCGCAGACACAGGAGTTTTCTCTCCGCTCTCAAGCACTCAAGCCTCTTGAGATATTGCGAAGTGCAACAGTGAATCCTGCAAAGATGATGGGTTGTGAGACTACTCTCGGTCAGCTGAAGGAGGGTTTCCAGGCGGATGTTCTCATCATGGACAAGAACCCATTGGAGCAAATCGAGATCTTTGATCACCCGGAGAAGTACATCTTAGCGGTCATGAAGGACGGTCTGGTGTATCGCAGTCAGTTGGAGTCTTTGGCGGTTGACGGTGGAATTCCGATTCGATTCAACTCAGTGCTGTAATATCTGATGAATGTCGGGAGCAATACACATGGAACAACAGGGATTTTGAGTATCAAGCTGGGAAAAGCATAAATACAAGTGTCTTTTTCTGCCTCAAGACTATACTTTGAACGTTGTATATTAATAATTAGTTCATGACCGTAATTCTTCCCGATTATGTTCTTCCTGGTACAAGATTGAGTGGCAAATCACATCCGGATCGCACAAAATGTCCAATAAATTTCCATTGTAGCATTTCAACTCTCAAAACATCGATTGACTAAACCCAAGCTTCATGGCGCCATATCGGGAGGATAGCCTGCAAAGTCCAGCACATCAAAGCCTGTGAGCCCCATTAAAAATGGCTGGTCGTCATTATACGTCGTCGACAGGCGATATGTCTCAAACGGATCAAGCTGCTCGCCGGCCTGAAGCTGTGGAACCGGTAGACGTGACATGAGCGGCTCGAGAACTGCATCAGTGCGTGAGCTCCATTCCATAACCTCAGGCCCCGTAGACCAGAACTCTGCGTCGGCACCTGGAGATACCTGTGTATTCTGGTCGGCACCTAATGCGCCTTCGCCAATCGCTTCGTTGTTATTATAATTTTGGGACTGTTCTCGGTTCGACAGCCACTCCGCCCATTCATTATACGCAGACGATTGTAGCCCCTCGTCAGTAACGTTGGCAGGAGGCTGCCTAGACCGACTAAGCTTGCTCCAGGCCTCGTTCGAGATGGACCGAAGGGCTTCGACAAACCGAACACCAACTTGAGCATTTGGGTTCCCTGTCGCCATTCTTCTCAAGAAGTCTAGACCAAATCTGACGCGTCTTTCGTATCCGGGATCCCTATCAAGGATACCTGCTATGAGAATGACGATGGTAGCAATACTGCAGCCTTGGAAGTCCGTGAATGAGAACCTCGTGGTGTAACCAGTCTGGTTCAGATCCTCAAAGAGCTGAAGCAGCTTTTTAGAAGCCTTTGCGCATGACTTTGATAGCTTTTCAGCCTTTGCGTCAATATTGCATGGCTCTGGGTTGTCTCCGAGATGTCGTCGAAGAGTCATTCTCACAAAAGTAATGAGAGGCATCTTACCCATAACGATCCATGCATAGTAATAGTTGAGCCAGATATGAAAGACAGCGCGATATCGTGAGTCTTGCGGAGGAATTGTCTCCAGATCGAAGTCTCCGGGTAACGAGTCTTTCCACTCTCTTAGCTGGTTCTCCAGGCTCGATGTATCTGCCCGACCTGAATCCTTCATTACTGTTGACCTGCAAATATCAGCATGTGAAGTGGAGCAGTAGGTTGCGGACGTACTCCCAATCAGCCACTCTGTCCAAGATGGATATGAGACGAGCGAATGCTATTTGCAGCAGAACGTTGTTGAACTTCTGGGAGTCGTCAAATTCTGGCATAACAGTCGGTAATGGGACCGTAATGATCTCGGGTGCCACCGATCGTGGCCTGTTGAGCTTTATTGTCGAGCACCTGCTTCGCGTCAGTACGGTTGGAGCCGACAGGAGGAGTGACCCGGACTTACCTTTCAAGTGAGTATATTGACCACCACAACCGACGACGAACTTCTCTTTCTCGCGCGTCCATTGCTTGGTCGTCCGAATCCTGATGTAGGTCAAATGCCAGAGCCTTCCTCAAAGCCATTCCCGTGTAGACATAGGACGACCCAACTGCATTCTGCGGCATGAGATAGACACCGAGTATCAAGCATACTTGGATAGACCTGAGGCCTGGAAGCTCGATTATATCCGGCACAAGGACCTTAGCCTGCTCAAAGAACAAACGCCCGGGATCGTGTTCATCAATTCGCGAATGGCCCGGTCGTTCTAAAGGGGTCCAGTGGCTGCCAAGTGCGAAGATTGTCAATGCGAGACAGATGAAACTGGGATCGAACCTTAATGGACACGTTTGATTGGTGTAGAACTGCTCAATCTCATGAATGAGTTGTGCTTGGTCGAAATAGAAGAAGACATCGGTGCCTCGTCTGATGCAGACATGAACAAGGAACTCAGCGATAGATCGAGGAGGAAATGAGTCGACAATCTTCTTGAGGCGGGCCTGTTCTGCGAGCGATGGGTTGTCTGGTCGCGTAATATTCTTGATAAATTCAGTCTCATATAACTGCCAGGCGCGGAAACAATACTTACAGCCTGTAGATTGACCATATCCTGCTCCTCAGGGCCTGATATTGGGTCTAAAGAAAAGGCTTCGCGTAGTCTTGTCAGGAATCGGGGCCATAGTATGCCTTCAGTCTGGTCTGCATCTGTAAGTTCAGTGTCTACATAAACGTGTAATCGTTCGTACGGCTTTCTATGGAAATGTTCTCCTGTGGTGTTGCTCCCGTTTGAGACGAGGCAGCTACGGCAGTAATGGTAGCATCTCCAGCGGGCATTGGGCTTTGACTTTGTCGCGGAGACAACCTATCTCTACATTTTTTCAGATTAACTTAGCTGTCGATCCTGCAATTGTCACATACCTGTCAAAGCGACAACTAAGCTGACCCGCTTCACATCTTTGACAAATGCCTGGACTCGACTCAATGCATTTGCTCTTCCGAGCCTTGCATCGATCGCACCTGATATCAGTGACATCATCAGTTCTGAATCCAGTACATTGCATTAAACGGACTTACGCTCGAGGCGCACGTTTTCGGTTCTCTTCGGCAACGCGTCTACGGCGGCGACGTCGAGCCGCGGGTGTTGAATCCATGGTTCTGATGCAAGATTATGGAGATTTACGGGTAGTGGAACCTCGGCTGCTTGTCCTTGTAGAGCGCTAGGTTTGTCGGTAATTTGTACTGGGCTGGCGTCTTATCGGGTATCTGATAGCGCTCTCCAAATGCTGGGTCTTAGTCGATTATCTCTTTTGCCCCTTGTAGTCCTGGCAGTCTGTTAGTGGCGTAGCAGAGCTGAAAGTTACCTACCCTATACCATCAACAAAATTGATTCTCTTGCCTTTTTCTGCATTAATGTCTCGCATTACCCGCTGGTATACTATCAAAGCAGAGAATCTCGCTTGAAAGCACAAACCCATGTTCAAACATCCTATATATTCTACCGAAGAAATGCAGATATCTATTTCTGCTCCTCACTACTCTGCTTTCCACCACAATTCAATTCAGCCACCCCACCTATTGGGTCAACCACCCCAAAACTGCGTCACGCAATCACGTTATTGACTCGTTTCTTGAGGCACAGCTTCTCCTATGTCCTTTCGTTTCCAAAATCACCGCTGCAGAGCGTCTTTTGAGCGAGTCATGACAGTTCCTTCATGGGTAACTTGAGTCAAAGCGCTGCAGCGATGCCCAACGTCTGCAGCCAACATATTGTCGATCTTCCCCAAGAAAAGAGTCCCCGCCTCGAGGTAGTAGAGATAGGAGTGCGGCACAGAGGGGAGCCCCATTGAGACCCCTACGAATTTCTATTTTTGCTTACACCGCTCAGTGCTGGATAGCAAACCCCGAGTCATTCGAAAATCTGGGGTAGCATTGATCTACACATTGCATAAAACTGCCCAACTCAAAATTACGCGACACGTATCAGATGCGTACATTTAGTCAGCGTGGTTTCGTGAATATAAATCAGGCTCCTAGCCCTCGCTAGACTTACCAGCACAGCAAACCATTCACTGCAACACTCTCGTACAGAAGTCTTCGTATCTGTCTTAATTTCTCCCTGACTATGGCGCCGGCCCAGACCCAAGATACATCAGAGAATACTCAAAAGAGTTCCGATCAATTGGAGCATCCCAAGGGCGAATCAGTACTCACAGACAAAGACCGAAAGGCACTCGTCTTCACCGACAAGCACAGTTCTCCAGATGTCTACGTCAACTCCAGCAAAGACACTCTGTGGCATCCCTGGACAGGAACGCTAGAGCTCAAGCCTCTCCGATTTGAAACGAGATCTGGTAGTTTCGTCATTGGGCTGAGAACGCCTGTCGATTGTTGGCTCGGAAAGCATAGACATAGAGGTACAGTCACAGCTGTTACACTTTCTGGGAATTGGAGATACAAGGAGTGAGTACAGGACCTCGGCCCACGGTGCGTTGACTGACATATATAGGTACGACTGGGTCGCTGGACCTGGGGACTACGTTGTTGAGAACCCAGGAACTATTCACACGCTGTTCATGGGTGCTGGCGCAGAGGTGGTGTTTACCATTACAGGAAGCCTCGAGTTCTTCAATGACGATGACAGCTTAAGGGAGACAATGGACATCTTTAGTTTCGCGGAGCTTTATTATGACCATTGCAAGGAGAAGGGTGTCGAGCCAAACGAGAAACTATGGTACTAAGCAACATCAACCTGAGGTTTAGGTTAATAGTATGTTAGTACTTTAGAGTTCAAATTTTTAGCCTTTCCGAGGGCAGCCTTTGTCACTGATAGAAGAAATATTGTCTAAAGGTCTGTCCTGAATTCCTTGTTAACTTTGTCCAGTGCCCAGTGCCCAGTGCCCAGTGATCCCGAGTCATGCATGGCGGCCAACAGCCCGGGTATGTCTGCGAATAGCTAACAATGAGAACTTGGAGCGCGCTATGCCTATCTGAAGACCCCCGAGTTGGATGCAACTACGCCATGACAATATTCTAAATCTCACTTGGAAAGTCAGAAGTCGAATAGCTTCTCGGTTATACTAGCTAACAGAAGGTCAATCTAAAACACCTTGAAAAAAAAAAGCATCCTCCAGGGACATTTCTAGAAAGACAAGCAATTTCTTAGTATATCTCACTCGGGTAATCCAAGTATAAGTATTTATCTTATATGATAAGAGTGCTACCTCTTGCCATTCCAAGATTTATCCAAGTCAATAGTAAAATTCATCCAGGTTCGTCTCCATTTCCATGTAAGATGGCGGCAGCCCAGCCTTACCGACGTCAAAGCTTAATATAACAAGTCTCCCAGAAATACAATCCACAATGACTGTACTCCCCGGTATGCTTATTTCGGCGTTTAGACACTCTGGAGAGAGCCTAAAGAACTTCTCGTTCCCGATCGTGATCCATGTCTGATCTCGTCTCAGAACCGGCCGGGTGGGCCACATACGCACCCTTTGACGAAGAGGTTCGACCACAGGAATAACATTGCCGTCAAGAATGACGTCTCCACTATTTAGCTGATTGAAGAAACCTCGAAGGTTGTGAATATAGCCGATATCCGCAAGGCGTTTGTAGTTATGATTTTCCAAATGCCAGCCACAGATGGAGAGATCCATGTGGAATGTTACAAGGATCTTGCAATCCTCCGAATAAAGGCAGTATTTAACCATCCCTCTGATGTCGAAGGAACAAGTGTAGTTCCCCGGTTCCACATTACAGATCGTAATAGACCTTTCATTGGCAACAACCACCGTGGCGAAATCAGGCGAGAACTGGATGAAGTTGCTGTCGCCTACCAGCAGACATTCGAATTTATTCCGGCGCAGTGACCAAACCTCATAGCCGCCCGCCGTACGCAATACCACTGTTCTCCCATTTGGTGATGTTTCAACTTCGAGAATCACGTTATCCCGGCTTTTCGCGCTTTTCAGGACCTTGCTTTGAGTGTGAGGGTCCCATATCCGGACAGTATTGTCATCCGAAGAAGCTGTAAGAATCATAGTGAAGTCATGCGAAAGTTCAACTGACCAATTCAAACTTTTAGATGGGAAAGCAAAGGCCTGCTCACAATTTCCGCTCTGAATATCATGTATCAGAGCAGTTCGTGTGCTGAGGATTGCAATAAGTTTTGTCGCGTCTTCTGAAAACATCAACGACTCGTATTTCTCGTCGCACAAGCCGTTTTTCAGTTCGTGCATAAATGCTCCATTTCGAGCATTCCAGATCCCTATGCCGCCCTCCACATCTCCGGAAGCTATCATACGTGAGTCGGGAGAAAATACCGCTAACAGGATATCGCAGTCATGGCCCCTGAGCACCTTTTTGCATTTACCCGCATCTAGATCCCAGATACGTAAAGTCCGGTCGACAGAAGCAGAGACAAGCACTTGATTGTCAGGCGAGATGGCCGCTGTATTGACCTTTCCTGTATGGCCCTTCAATATCTTCTCGCATCTACCCGTGTGAGTGTTCCATAGTCTTACTGTTGCATCATCCGAGGATGTGGCTACCATCTTCGAGTCCTGTGAAATGACAGCTGAGTTGACCGCTCCTGTGTGTCCCCTAAAAATGATATGGTCCCAAGTTTGTGTCTTCCAGATTCTTACGAATTGGTTTCCACTTTCTGTGAGCAATACCTTCGAGTCGCGAGAGAAGGCAAAAGCCTTTCCTGTAGGTGAGGGATACTTCAAGACTTCGCCACACTCTCCCGTCTGCAAGTTCCAGATCCGTACCGTACCACCAGTTGAGCTCGAGGCAAGGATTCTGGAGTCTTGTGAGAAGACTACTGACTGGATTTCACCAGAGTGTCCCGCTAATACATGCTCACATTTACCAGTCTTCGTTGAAAGAATTCGAATAGTATTGTCAGCATATATCGATGCGATAGTTTTTGAATCAGGTGAGAAGATAGCTGACTTGACTACAGCAATGTGACCTATAACCAAGGAGCATGGGCCCCACTCATCCTCGACTACTGGCCAGGCTAGAAGCCAGCTAGGGACTCGACTCGCGAAAAGACGTCTCACGATACTATTTGTTGGCGAGAATACTATTGCTGACGAATAGACCTGTAGTGGGGCTTCATCAATAATGGAAAAGTGAGTTCGGATGAATCTCAGAGCGTCTTTGACAAGGTCCGAGAGGTCTTCACAGGAGAGTATTTCTGTAGATTGTAAGTATGACGCACTCGGATTTGAAGAAGACAACGTACCTCTAGCCATTCATCCAATGCATGTAATATAGTCAGACAGTCGGTGGTATGACCAAGCAGACTCATTGCTTCCAACCAATGGAGCAGATGCTTTTCTAAAAATGGATAGATTTCATGCGCCTCGCACTCTTGGGTGTTCGAGGAGACATAATGGTGTACCCAGTAATGACAAGCATAGTCAAGCTCCGGAGGTATGAACTTCTGCGGGTCCAGGCCTTCGATCTCAGATGGAGACGTTTCCGGAAAGGGTAGTCTGCATATGTTTTCACGAAGTATCGAACTCATGACGAAGAGGCAACGACTTGCCAGTCTCCGGTGCGTGGCCTGTTCGTCCACCCAGAACTCCATAGCTCCTTGCAGATCAGGATCAACGAGATAATCCCGGAACGATAGATGTAGGATCCTAACAGGGACTTCTGGGGTTTTGGGTACGTCGAGAACAGACTGAAGAACCTTGATCTTCATATCAATTGTCGTGGCAGGGATGTTAAGCAATGATGATAGAGCATTGATTGTCAACGGCGTTGCTAATGTGACGATGGCGCCAACGCTTGATTGGAAGCTTTTGACGACCTCTTCTCGCTCTCTCCTCGGTCTATTGACCACTTGTGAGGCGAGAATGGAGGAATATATGTCGTTCAACCGAGACATATGCGTGCGGCTACTGGACTCAAGAATCCTCACCAGAAGCTCATCCGGGCCACCAAGAGTAGCATCATTCAAGAACCGACAAATAGTTGCCGCAGCGATGAACAGGGGCAGTGTCATGGAAACAAGCTGTCTAATCTTGACAGTGCCCGGCCACTGCTCAGCTAGCCGTTGGTCGCTGTGAACCACATAATTAAAGTTCTGTCGTATTATACCCAACTCGTGTTGGAGAAATATAGATATGTCGTGCTCCATGATATCTTGTGAGATGCTGTGGAGCTCAAGACCCTGGTACATACCGTTGATATCTAGGAATCCAAGCTGAATCGGAAGTTCTGGTCTGCTCGTAATTAACACTCTGAGTTTCAGCGAATCTAGGTATTCCATATCAGCAAAGAGTGAAATTATACGTTTGATTTGGAATTCCCCTTCACACTCATCAAGGGCGTCTATGACAATGACAAGGGACGTTGGATCTGATGAAGAAGCTGCCAATTTCCTAAGAGGCTCTTTGAAAAGCTTCTCAAACTGCTCAGCAAGAGTTTTCGTTGGGAGCGACGGATCAGCATCGATGGCATTTTTGATCAAACTGATCATACCAGGGATATGTATTGCTAATTGGCGTGCCAGGGTAGGAATCAGCTTCGACATGTTCCCTCGGCTTGCCTCTCCTCTTTTGAAGAAGAAGTTTGCACCAAGACAGTCTCTCTCCAACTGCCGCTGTGCAACAGTACGTGATATGGCCGACTTCCCTGTTCCTGCCATACCATTTAGCCAGAATATGGTCTTTGACTCAGAACTCGTGACCCATTCGTCTATCTCAGCGAGAAGCTGAACTCGTGTCTCTGGTAGGCACATCGGGCTATGCTCCTCAGCGTAAGAGTTGAATAGAGCTTCAGCTACAAAGGGGAGCTGGTCAAGGGTCGAGGTGAGATCGGTCTGCTGCATTCGATGACTGTTAAGAGATAAATAAACTAGCCATACTTACGAGCGAGTGACTTACCTCATGGAGTCCACTTTGCCTTCCACTGAAGTAACATTAGTAGCAGGTCCAACTAGAGGATGGCGAAGTTGGTATACTAACGTGACTGTAGTATCTCAAGAACTCGTGGAGACTCTTTGAGTTGCCGCACGGGAACGTGGCCCAGAAGCTCTACGGCAAATGCGGCAGCAGTAGATGCTGCATATCTCTGCCACTGATCATTCTTGTGGCTATCGGCATAATCGCAAATACCGCGAATAACAAGACACGGGAACCTATCGACCAAGCCTGCGGCTTCCATCTCGACACACAAGCATTGGTGGCCTAGGCTCTCTGCGAGGTTATCTCTAAAAGTTGCGTCTTTGATAAGAGTGTTGCCTGAAGCAATAACTCCATAATGGATCATCGGCTCTGTAGTTTCCCGTTCCTCGCGATCGATTCTGCGAGAGATATCGCACTTCGCGCATGTCTTCCCGCCAACGTGGTCATAGTCTGATGGGAAAAGACGGTCGTTCTCTAGTTAGAGCTTGTGATATCTTAGTGGGATACATCGAGCCAGAAAAAATAAAAAATAAAATAAAAACCACCCAATTGCAGTGCTAAATGTCTCGTAATAAGCACGCGAGGCTTTGACAGAGGCGACTCCTTCGACTTTTGTAACATATACATCCGCAACCGCATCGTAATATGCAGGTCGTTAATCTGACAATAAATACCACAATCATGGGGCAAGACCAGACAATGCTCCTCAGGCACTATGGTCCTAAAAGGTGGTTTCACCCTTCGCCCGGTTGTTCGCGAGGACCTAAAAGCATCCCAATGTTAGGTCATTTTCGACTAGTATTTAGTTTTTTATGTTTCTCACCTAGTTCTTGATGAAAACGGAGACCGCCATGGATATCGCCTGCTCACAAGCCTCATTAGACAAAGGTGTGAAGGGCGATCCACCCTGTTGGCTTGTTCATCACGTTTTTCGAGCTGGTTGCTTATCTGACTGCACCGGCTTTGGGGCTATCCTCTTCTTCTGGACTGTACCAGTGGCGGGCTGTTGAGTGGGCAGATAATTCTGCTTGGTGTCGGGACACTTTGGGCGAAGTTCGCACCGGAAAGTGAACTCGATGGGCTTGTCTTCAGGCTCTTCAGCCTGAACACCACGAAAGATTACAGGAATCACCATGGGGTACATGGATTGGTTCCTTGAGGTCTTGTTGCGAATAATAAGTTTTTTCAAGTTGTGGTGGCGGTGCACTGTGACCGGTGGTGCTGGCACGGTGAGTTGGTCGTCATCATCGCGGGCTACCTTAGGGCGTTTACCGCCCTTGAAGGCCTTAACGAAAGCAACTTTGGAGGAGTTGCCGGTGGAGACAGGAGCTTGGTCTTGAGGCTCAGAGTCCTCAGCCTTGCGCTTCTGGGAACGTGTGTGAACCATGGTGAGTAGGCCGTGAGCGTGAGCGTACAACTGGATGATGTACAAAGCTGAAGCGTACAAAGCTAGTGTACGAATTTTTTGTAGTGCAGATGCTGATGGTGCACAAGGGTTTATTGTACAGCGTCGTATTGTACAATATGGAATGTGATATGGCAGGCTGACCTCAAACGATTCCGTGATGTATTTGCAATGTTGAGATTTCTGGGACAGAACCATGGAGAAGAGGCAGATTTTATAGGCCAGGGAAACTTTCCTTGAGCAGCAAAGCTTCAAAAAGACCTTCAATTGTCAGAGGATATAAAACCAGTATTTGGCAGAGAGCCATGTAAAAAGTTGAGAAACTTTCGTATTTGAGCCGCAGAAAGTTTGCACTCGAGACAATATAAATTCTGCGCCAATTTTTGGTCAACCCTCAGTGGTCAAAAACCTATTTAGGTTCAAAAAGTGAAAGTCTGAACAGACTACACTCACATTAACTATCACTCATGACCGATTAAATGAAGTGCCCCTACTGATGGTCATTTAGTAATGAGAAAATAATAGCAAAGACCTTTTCGGGGTGTTCTCATAATCACAAGGGAATAGAATATTCTATACCAGCTAATCCCGACCTGAGTATTTAAAGATACTTTGTACGGTGAACACTTTCGCAATCACCACACCAAAGTCAAAATTTGGTTACCAAAATTGCGGTTCGGCTGTCGGGACGTGTTAGACTTCCCTATTGAGCATGTAATACAGGGATGAGTGACCATGAAGAACAACCCTTAAGTTCCCATATGACAACAGATCTATGTGATGACTCATGAGATGACCAACCTTTTTTCGGCGGCTGCCTTGAGCATCAAAAAGTGCAGCCTATGTATGCTGGGTGAAATGCCCTTCAAACATCAGTCATGAAAGCTGAAGATCTGTGGGATCATGTAATTGCTTAACGTGAACTACGAGCTAAGCTGACAATCCTCAAATTTGCAGAAGGCCTCTCACTCAGAATTTAATATTAAATCACTATGGTAACACCTGACTTGGTTCTCGTCCCTCCTCTTCCTTTGTCGCCAGATAAGCCCGGAGCTAAGTTCTCTATGCTGATATAAGCTCTTAGCCATAAGTCTTAACTGCAAATAATATATCTGGCTTATAACTTAGATATTATATTATAATACCTAACTAATTACTATAGTATAAAGCTAATATTATAAAAGCCTAAAAGATAACTTATTTAACTACTTATATAAATATAAGAAGCTTTAATATACCTACTAAGATAATTTAACTTAGTAATATATAAAGAAAAAATCTAATAAAAAAGGCAAAATAGTAATACTAAAAAGAAAGCTTATCTTAATAGCCTTCCCTAATTAATATTAAAATTACTATATTAATAACTTCCCTATTAATCTAAGAGACCTCTAAGCTATTAAAAATTAACTTAAAATATAAAATAATTTTAAAAAGCTTAAAGCTATAATAATTAAAATAAAAGCTTTTATTAATAGTTAAGAGTATAAAAAGCTTCTTAGTAATATTATTTTTAATCTTATAATTCTTAGTATTTTTATTTTAGATATTATATATTAAGACCTTCCTTAGGAGATTAAAAAAGTTATTAAGTAAAAAAAAAGGTATTAAAAGCCCTTTTAGGTACTAATTTTTAGAAAAATAAAAAGATTATTAAGTTAATTAAAAAAAGAAATTAAGCTTAGATTATATCCCTAATTAATATATAACTTATAGTCTACTAAGAGGGTAATTACTATTAAGGATATTTTATATGTGACGGTTGGTTTCCAACTGTGGATAAACTAAGCCGTGCTAGGTTTATTGTTGGCAGATTGCGTAGGGCGTAAACTGAGCTTATCGAAGTGTCACGTCTCTTAATGGTAGATTCAATGCGTGTTAGGCTTGATCAATGTAAAGAAGTTTTATTGATAGCTGGTGAGCTAGAATCTATAAAAGTGCAAATGAATGTGTTCTATATACTAAAGGTGATCTTTAGATGATCACGGTTACGGTCGTGATCTTAACAGAGGGATCACGGTCGAAGTCGTGATCCTTTGTAGGCGATCACGGTCTGAGACGTGATCGTCTTGAAAGTCCTTAGTGATAGGTTGAGAAAAGTGGGGTACACGTGACGTAACCGCGGGGTCGTAACACGATGTCTCCCCTCCGTTGGGTCTTGTCCCCAAGACCTGCATATCACCTGTTAGGCTAATCTCGCCTCGGTAGGTTGCAACTTAAACCTGTATTAATTTTCTTAGGATGCTGACACGATGTCAGGTCGCGTAACGAAACGTTCATCCAAGAAATCCAAAAAATCGATTATCCCGCAAGAGGCGATTGAAAACTTGTTCGAGTCCGGTGACGAAGTTCCCGAGAGAAGGGACACGACCGAAGATCGCGCTTCGCTCCATCGTTTTGCGGTTAAGAACAGTCTTCCTGCTGCGATGCCGTGCACGTATTATTTTAAAAATAAAAAGGAATGTCGCTTTGACGATGTTAAGAAGTCTAGTCGTTGTCTTGAATGCGTTCGTCGAGGTCGTTCTTGTGACGGTGTCCGTGTTGCGTCTACTTGTATGAGTACTCTTTATTCTTCCTTCTCGATATGTGCTGACTTTGGTAGTGAATCGTTTGGTGGATTAGCAAGAGAAGTTAGAAGCTCAGGAAGAAGAGGCGGGTGATAAGGTATTGGTTCTTCACAAGGAGCTTATAGAGTTGCAGTCCTCTCTGGCTGAGGCGGTGAGTCGTTTGCAATGGATTTGTAAGATTAAGAAGAGGGTGAAGGAACGAGGTGCTGAGTTGTTTGAGCGGGGAATGCAAGAGCTTGACAAGGAGGATAACATTCTTCCTGCTTTGTAGTCTTACGAGGAATAGGTGGTTAACGATCTTTAATCGTTGGGTGTTCCTAACGATATTGACTGGGCGTCTTTAGGCCTTGGTGATGAGTTTAACGATGTCGGGCCTTTGAGGAGTTCCGGGGTTGGTGAAAGTTCTTTAAGAGTCGTTGGGCATTAACGAGGTATTTTAGAGGTTCCTATGTGTTTTCGCTTTCTAGGTAGTTTTTCTATTTTATAAGGTATTCTCTCTGGCCATTTTTTATGCGGGTTTTCTTGATAGCTTCTGCTTTGTAGACTTCTAGTCCTAAGATTTCTCGTGGTTTGTTGCTTGTTTTGACTTGTATTGTATCTGCTGCTGATTCAAGTAATAAAACGTAAAAGACTAGATAGAGCCTAACTTTCGGTGGTAGGTCCAGTTTATAGTTATTTTCTGAAATTTTCTATAGTACTTTATAGGGTCCGATGAATTTATAGTCCAATTTGTGAGTTAGTCGATCTGTTTTGATGTTTTTTGTGGCTAGGTAGACCATATCTCCCTCCGAAAAGGTTAGTCCCTTCAACCGTTTTAGGTCGTAGTAGTTTTTCATGCGTTTTCTGACAAATTCGAGTTCTGTTTTCATTTCTTTATGTAGGTTTTTGAGGTCATCACTTTTGAGTATGGCGGCTAGGTTAATTGATTTTTCTTATCGTGCATCGTGATATGCGTTCGGTGTGAATCCAAAATTGGCATAGGCTGGTATAAGCTTTGTACTTTCGTTGTATGCGGTGTTATAGGCGAGTTAGGCTATTAGTAGTTTCTCAACCTAATCGTTCTGTTTGTAGTTGATATAACACCGTAGGTATTATTTAAGTACTTAATTTATTCGTTCGGTTTATCTATCGACTTGCGGTCGAAACGCTGTCGTAAGTCGGTGGTTTAGTCCAAGTCGTGCCATAAGTAATTGCCAAAATGTTGCTGCAAATATAGGTCCTCTATCCGAAAGGATTTCTGTAGGTAACCTGTGTATGCTAACAATGTGTCGGTAAAAAACATAAGAAAGTTCTTCTGCGTCTATTGCTTCTCTGTAGGGTAGGTAGTAAGAGAACTTTGTAAGTCGGTTAATAATAACTATAATACTATCATAGAAGATTCTGGTTAAGGGTTCTTCTGATAAGGGTAGTTTGGTTATGAAGTCCATTGTGATCGAATCCCAAGGTCGTTGTGCTACTGGCAAGGGTTGTAGTTGTCTATAAGGTTTGTGTCTTTGCGCTTTTGTTTTTGCACATAAATCGCATTGTTTTATGACCTTTTTAACTTGTCCCTTTTTGAAATGGCGGTAGCCTAGTTCTTGAAGTCGTTTTATTGTTTTCGTGACTCCTTGGTGTCCATGTAATGGGTGTGCGTGGATTTCGTAGATGAATTCTTGTTCCACTCTTTCTTGCTTATCTTGGTCTGTGAGGGATTGTATTGGGTATCTCCATCCCTGTGGTTTTTTCTTGCAGATTGGGCATTTGTCTATAATTTGTCTGATTCGTTTGTCTCTTCCTGATCTGAAATACCAGGAAAGATGGCTTGCGCTGGCTTCTTCGGGTTTCTCGTGCGTATCTCGATGGTGTTCTTTTAATTGTTGCATGGAGATGTATTTCTTAAATCCGATGTAGCGTTATTTTTCTTCTTCTGTTATTCCTTTGCGGGTTAAGGCGATGGTTTTAATAGGTTATGTGAACTGATATTCTCCTTTAGAGTTGGTTTCTAAGAGTTATTCCTTGGTCTTGATAGTTCCAGTGTTAAAGTCTGGTCGTCGACTAATGGCGTCTGCGCGTCTATTGTCTGTTCCTTTACAGTGCGCTATGGTGAAGTCGAATTTACATAGGTATTCGGCGTAGCATAGTTGTCGTCGGTTTAACTCTTGCGTTGTCGCAAAGTAAGCTATGTTCTTGTAGTCAGTGAAAACTTTTACTGGGTGTTTGCTTCCTCTGAGGTAGTATCTAAATTCCTTAAAACAGTTGATAATAGCTAGGAATTCTTTGTTATAGATGGGATAGTTGAGCTCTGCTCTATGCATCTTATGAGAATAGAAAGCAATAGGGTGTAGTACACCGTTGTCGTCTCGTTGTCCTATTTGTCCTCCCAGGGCAAAGTCGGAAGCATCGGTTTCGAGTTCAACTTGTCGGTCTGGGTCGAATATAACTAGGACGGGTTTGCTTATAATTGATGCTTTAAGCTTCCCGAAAGCTTCTTGTGCCTTGTCGTTCTATTGGAATTGTTTGTCCTTCTTGGTAATCTCGGTGAGGGGGATAGCAATTTTACTGAAGTCCTTAATGAATCGTCGGTAGTAGTTAGCGAATCCTAGGAAGGATTAGGTTTCTTTTACCGATATAGGTGGTTTCTATTCGGTGACTGCTGCAATCTTTCGCCTATCTATCCTGATTTCGTTGTATAAGATTTCATGTCCTAAGTATGTTACTTGAGACTGGTGGAAGTGGCTTTTAGTGGGTTTAACGAGCATGTTGGCGTCTTGTAGTGCTTTTAAAACCTTGTGGACGTGTTCTGTGTGCTCTTCTTCTGTGTCAGAGAAGATGAGGATATTATCTAGGTAGCAAACTACAAAGATATCAAGGTACTCTCGAAGTACGTTTGTAATTATGCGTTAGAATACTGCGGGTATGTTGGTTAATCTAAAAGGCATAACCAAATATTCGAATAGTTTGTATTTCGTTCGAAAGGCTGTTTTCTATTCGTCGCCTTCTTTAATTCGAATGAGATTATAAGCAGATTTGAGATCGAGGGCGGTAAACCATTTTTTGCCGAATAGACGGTCCTTAAGTTCGGTGATAAGTAGTAACGGTGTTCTGTCCTTTTTAGTAATCTCGTTGAGTTGTTGGTAATCTACTATAAGTCGTAGTTTGTTCGAATTGGGTTTTAGTATGAATATAACCGGATATCCTGCTGAGGATTTTAACGGTCTAATGTATCCTTTCCGTAGCATATCGTTTATCTATTCTCTGAGCGTTCCTAGTTCGTCTTAAGATAGATTATAGATGGGGAAGAATTTCGGGTTCTTTCTATCCTTTAGTATGATTTTAATATCGTAGTCCGTGTATTAAGGTAACTTTGTGTCTAGTTCCTCTTGAAACAACTTCTCATAGATATGATACTCCGGTGGTATGTTCTTGAGTTGTTTGTCAGATTCCTTTGCGGCAATCTGTTTCATCTGTTTAATGTCTTAGTCTAGTTGTTTGAACTGTCCTTTGAGAGATGCTATCGTTCGTCTGATGTATTTAACCTTGCCTTTATGGTATTTATGTCGCGTTCCTTTTGGAATAGGCGGTACTTTGCCGCTCCTGTCTTTGCTGCTCTCTTTAGTCGAAGTTTGAGATCTCGTGTCGTAGCCTGAATTGCTTCCATCATCTGAAGGGTGGTCTTTGCAGTCCACCTGGCCAGTTCTCCAGTTGAATTGTAGGTTGTAGCGTAATAGCCATAGGTATCCAAGTACTAGATTATATCTCCATACTGGGATAATATCGAAGTCGATACCTTGGTTCTTTCTGTTAATGAATACCTTGAGGTAATTAATCTCTCTGGTGATATTTCCGTTTTCGTATAGATAGGTTTCTCCTTGTCTGTTATATACTGTATATGGGTCGTTCTTGTCCTTCTATAGTAGCCTTAGTTTATTAACTGTTATAGGGGAAATGAAATTCATGTCGGCTCCGCTATCTACAAGTGCACTTAGCTACTTGCCCTTGATTCTGACTTTTAGTTCTAGGCAGGTTTGTTGGCGTCCTTTCGTTGCCATTCTCAGAGCTTTCTTAGGTAGTTTAGCCTCTGATTTTTCGCCTATCTGTCGCTCTGTTACAGATGGCGCGTGCCTTTTCCCTATGGGTAATCCATGCTGCATTTGCTCTTGGTGCAGTTAATGTCGCTGGGATATTCGTTCTGGGTAGCTAATTTTTGTTAATAAGCAGCTTCTATTTTTCCTACCTCGTGGTCTAGGATGATATCTGCTTTCTCTTCTTCGGTAAGGGGTCTTCCTTTTTCTTTTTTTGTTTCTTCTAATCGTTCTTGCAGCTGTTATTTATCTAGCTGTCGGAAGATATCCTATTCGTCTTAAGATGCTTCTTCTTCTGCGATCTCGACTTCTTGTTGTATATTCTGTCTCTATTATACAATATATCAGGAGTTCTAAATATGCGCTAGGGCTCGCTCTCGTGTTTCTATATAAGCTTCTAGTTTTGCTACTTAAGATCCTCTATATCTCTTTATAACTTAGTATCCGAGTATATTAATAATTAAGTAGGGTTTCTGTTCTTAATGTTCTAGGACTTATACTAGGAAGCAGTTATTTGCTACTTTATCTTGCCAGTGTCATAGACAATAGTTTCATATACATAATATCCAAGATATCTGCCTGTAATTCGGGTAATCTAGGTACCTCCTTAGGTCCCTTTCGGCTTGCATACGTTCTTCTGGAATTATGGGGTCTTCCAATGCTTCCTTTGTGTGAGCTCGGATATAAATATTATCGTCTTGCTCCGTGATTGCTCGTTCTCTGGCGAGTTCCGTATATTTCTGATGTTTTACTAGTTCCAGAAACGTTGATTGAATTCGTCGGAATTATGGACCGATAGGGGGTGTTCCAGATTGTCCAATGACGGGTGTTCCAGAGTTTCCTAGTGTCGGATTTTCTTTGGACTTTGTAAGATTCCAAATAGTTAGGGTCATTGATATGTTGATTTGGTCATCGCGAGGTGACCTTGATAGGAATGTTGTCGATTTCCTGGTTGATTATCTTGGTACTCGGTTCATTGTCTGTGTTAGGGGCAATTTCCTTTCCCTTTTTGACCATGAATACAGATTTTCCCTTGGTGAGGTGTTATGCTTCTGGTTTAGGTACCGGTACCTATTTGAGTTCGACTTCTGCGTTTTATTTTGCCTTTATCCTTTGTTGTTTTTATCGTTCGCTTTCTTTTCTTCTGAACTCGGGGTCTTCTCGTCTCTTCGCATTATACGCTCTTTTCTTCGCCTGTTTTTCACTTTTGCTTTGTGTGTGAACTGTTGCTACGAGGGCTGTGTATCCTAGTACGGGTCGTTATTCTAGGTCCAGGTTTTAGTAGTATTTTTCGAGAGTTTCTTCCTTGCTAAGGAATAGGTTGCATATATCGAGAGATAGGTCGAAGTTGTCGATTCGTATCATTTGTATTATATCGTATCCATCTTTTCTTGTTATGTTAATGGTTTTAATTACCATCTGAGGTTCGTCGTTTTTCTTGACCATATTGATTTTCTTACCTTTGGGTACTGGCCTGTATTTTTGGTTAGTTTTAACGGGGTTCTTACATTCTCGTTCGTAATGTCCTTTCTTGCCATAGTTATAGCAAGTGATTTGGGTTTTGTCTCGTTTGGCCATCGCAATGACTATAGGTCCTGCGTCGGTACTGTACGAGGTATCGTTCTGTCGTTTCTTCCCTTAGTTGGCGTGTTGCTGTTTGGTGTTCCATCGGGGGTTATACGACCCTCCGTGTTTCTCAGCTTGCTTTTCCCTGCGTCGTTTATACTGTTGATTGTCGATTTCTATAGCAATACTGGCAAGTTTATTCAGATCCTTGGGTTTAGGTCTGATGTTTACTATGGCATCCTTGACTTCGGACTTAAGTCCTAAGTATACTTATGCCATGTAGGCTTCTTCGCCCCAGTTTAATTTCGCTGCTTAGTAACGGTATTCTGTAAGGTAGTCTGCGGCAGATCCTTTCTGTTTGAGTTATCGGATCTTTATTTCTGCCATTTGTTTCTCGTCTATGATTCCAAAAGCATTTCTGAGTTCGGATTCGAAGTGCTCGTATTTTTCGTAGACATACTTAGTTACTAGTTGTTGTTTATCAGGTAGATTATTAACATAGTCGCGGATAATAGGTTCTATTATTTGCAGTGCTTTGTCTTTGAGGAATCCTATACTATGTCGTACTCTTAATTCTTCGGTCGTAAACTAAATTGGATAGTACATCTGGTAGCTCCGGAGGCTAGTAAGGAATCCTTGCAATTTGTCGGCGTTGCCATTGAAAGAATTAGGCTGACGAGGTCGAAGGATCTCTCTAGGGTCTTTTCTGGTAGCAACGAGGGCTTGGGTATGTTCGATATGTTCCTTGTATAGCCTCTGACTGTTTTCGGCTGTTTTTCCGAGTGACTCTGCAATTTCGGCGAGGTCGGCTACCTTTTTCTCTAAGGCCTCGATTCGGTTCTGCGCGATTTTGGCGTTGTTCTTGGCGTTGTCCAGGAGGGTATTGTGTTGCTCCCCCAGGTTATGAAGTTTCTTCTTGAGTTTCTTGACTTCGTCTTCGTGAGAGTTTAGGTGGATAGGAGGACTCTTAATGTCTCCTTCCTCGTCCGTTTCTATTAGGACTTCCTGGAGTTCCTCTGCAAGAGGTCGAGGTTCCTCAGGAGGTGTGACGTGCTGGGAACGTCCGGTAGTCGAAGGGCGGCTTAGAGTAACAGGTGCCATTGCATAGATATTACTTAGCGTTACGCAGTACGGTCTAAACAAGAGCTATCAACGTGTGACGGTTGGTTTCCAACTGTAGATAAACTAAGCCGTGCTAGGTTTATTATTGGCAGATTGCATAGGGCGTAAACTGAGCTTATCGAAGTGTCACGTCTCTTAATGGTAGATTTAATGCGTGTTAGGCTTAATCAATGTAAAGAAGTTTTATTGATAGCTGGTGAGCTAGAATCTATGAAAGTGCAAATGAATGTGTTCTATATACTAAAGGTGATCTTTAGATGATCACGGTTACGGTCGTGATCTTAACAGAGGGATCACGGTCGAAGTCGTGATCCTTTGTAGGCGATCACGGTCTGAGACGTGATCGTCTTGAAAGTCCTTAGTGATAGGTTGAGAAAAGTGGGGTACACGTGACGTAACCGCGGGGTCGTAACATTATAGAGAACTTTAATAACCTAGCTATATAAATTAATTAAAGGTTATAAGGATAAGTATATTTAACTTCTAGGTAAGATATATAGCTTTTAGATTTATTAATAAATATTAATATATAATAAAAGCTTAACCTAACTGGCAAAGGTTTTATAATAATATATATATTAGTGCTATTAGGACCGAGAAGAAGGTTAGACTAGAAGAAGGTTTAGAGTAATTAGAAGGTCGTGGCAGTATTAAGTTTATAAGTCAATCCTAAGGTTAGAAAATACACTTCTGATTTAACACAATGGGATAAGCCCGGAGCATATCAACGACCTCAGTCTGTCCGTTCTTCTCTGCCAGTTGCAGAGGTGTAACGCCTTTCTTGTTCTTCACGTCGACTTTGGCTCCCTTATCAATCAACATCCTGGCGACGCCCACACGGCCATAGATACATGCTCGTGATAAGGGCGTGTCTCCCCATTGGTTCTTCGCCTCTATATCAGCCCCTTTCTCCAGCAGTGCTTTGACCACGGCATCCCGTCCTCGTCTCGCAGCAATGGAAAGCGGTGTGTTCCCAAAGGTATTTCGTGCTTCGATATCAGCTCCTCTGTCAATCAGGAGTGAAACTACCGATGCATGTGCCTCGTGGGCCGCCACCATCAAGGCGCTATCTCCATCCTTATTCCGGGCTTCTATCATCGCGCCCTTTCTGAGAAGCAGGCTTGCTGCAGAGACTCTTCCATATGCTGCCGCATATATAAGAGCTGTGTATGAGTTATCGGTATTTCTGACTTCTAGGTCTGCACCCCTGTCAATAAGGGCTCGTAAGATCCTCTTCTTTCCATTGGCAGCGGCCCAGAGCAGGGGGATGTAACCGCCCATGGTTTGCTGGTTGTTAATCAGGCGTGTCGGGAGAAGGCTTGGGCCCGCAGAAACCGGAATTTCTGTGTTTCGAGGTGCCTTTTGCTTATTCAACTGGTTCTGTATCAAAGTTTCGACCCAATTCGCTGGACCGTCGGCTCCATCCATTTCCTCCAGGTTCTTCGCATGCCCTGCTGTTTGATCCTCGAGTTCTTTAAGCCTTTTCCTTCCTTCTTCAATTGTACTCTCGAATTGTTGTATCCTATCCTTCGCTGTTCTCATCTCGCATTCAATCCTAGCCCTTTCCTCGGCGAGAAGTCTCTGCTTTTCTGCTACCGCATCCAGCTCATCTTTCAACGATAGCCATAGCTTTGAAGGTGTGGCTTGACCATCAATCACCTCCTTCATAGTGTCCTCTGCAATTTCTGCTTGGCAAAGGGATGAAATGAACATGTACATCTCGGCAGCCTTGGAAATATGGTGGCAGGGATCTACAATAGTTCGTGGTTTCTCATCGGTCCGGGCCATTCTCATCAGAAATATTGAGCCCTGAGGAATGTCTTCTATTTCCACCGAGACCTTTACAATGACATTTCCATTGTCTATGACTTTGTCTTGCAGGTGCTCGGGTTGCATATATTCCAGGCTTGCATTGATCATACTTAAATCCAATGATTCAGGTGCTGCTATTACAAAGCAGTCCGCACATTCCTTTACTGTATCAATGCTGAAGTCCAGGACAACGATGATATCACTTCCCCGCTCTGCTCTGGTAGTAAAGCGAGCGAGATGTTTCCGTCTGAAGTTCCGATTTATATCATCGATTTCCGTGACAAAAGCACGCCCCCTGTCCCAACTGAATGGTGGCCAAATCTCCTGGAGATGTAGTTTGAGCTTTTGATGGCCATCTATGTGGAGCCAAAAGCGTCTTCCTGTCATTTTCGTCGGTCGCGTCTGCCGATTCACGCGGATGCGGACCTCTTGACCATCACGATAGTCAGTTCGCCGCCCAGAAAGAAGGATAGGGCCATAGCCCAGTGGTCGGATATACTCCCTAATAGTCACAACTGACGGCGTTGTGCAATGGAGCGGAATGGCGATGATGCCATCTGTAGTGTTTTCGAGACCACAATTGAGTAGGCCATACGTTACTCCGTTCAGAGAACTCCGTAACTTGAGCGAAGTGTGGATGTATCCTCCGGAAACAGCGAAGGTGTTGATGCATGCCGGGTCAGGCGCTTTTGGAACGATACGGCCACATTTGGCGAAGTCCGCTGGGGACGATGCGAAAATTCCGGCAGACATGTCATCCTCTCTTGGGCTAGTCTGAGATTCTGACTCCATGCCTTGAACCTTGACTCCCCATGCGAATATTGAGTCGTCGGTCGTCTGCTCCATGATCTTGAGTTGAAGCCTTTCGAAGGCTTTGTGGCCCTCGCCGTAGATCATAGGCATGGTAACGTTGAAGATACCGAGGAGACAGTAAGCTATGTCCTCTTCTCTTTTAGTCTTTCTCTTCGATGCCCATGACATCCGCTGTGCGACGCTTGCTTGATGGAAATCTACCCAGCCCAGCAGGAATTTGCGAGCTATCCCCGTGATATTTTCAATCTCGCTCGCCAAGTCTTCCTTGGTTCCAATAGGGTTCCAAGTCTCATCGAAGAAGTGAATTTCCCCAGGAGCAAGGAGCTCTTGTAATGTCCATCCTCTTGTGAACCATGAGCTTGTGGAGAAGCTGGAAGTCGATTCCCAGATATCTTGTTCATGTGGAACATCAGCCATGTAGGTATAACATACATCGGCTCTCCGATACCACTGAAACATGGAGTTGATAGCCTCATCTAGCTCTTTAGAACTCTCCTTGTCGATGCAGCAAGTGTCGATCCAAGCATATTTGAGGTTGTCTTTCTTGGCCTGGCGACAGCAGCCTTTCACTTTTGTCATTCCGACCTTCTCTGTAGTGCCTCTCGTCATATCCTTGAAGGTGACCTCCTCGTCATCATTTCCCCATCGATGCGACAAGATAGCGTATGGTGGGATTTGGCTGCCGATGAAGGTTTCCAGCTTTAGGTTCTCAACGTTTATGAGCCGCATATTAGTATGTTCCGAGCGCCAAAGCCCGAAATCTTATTTATCAAGAGATCTGATCTTCAGTGCGGCTTAGTCGTATGATATCGAGCGGGGTAAACGGGAGCTGATGGTCGGCTTGAAGAGGCTGTCATAGGCTTGAGATGCAGGGGATATATAAAAATGGTCGCACAAAGTTTGGCAGTTTGAAAACAGCAGGCCTCCTAGAATTGATTACTAGGAGAAACGATTGAGGAGAGAAGGGCTTGAAAATTGGTCCCAGCGTTCCAAAATGGCTGATGCAATATTTTCAGCCCAACCTTGTGGCTGTGAAGCCGCGACGTGCAGCTAGCTGCATGACAATTAGCCAATGATTACCACGATCAATACACCAATATTGACAAGGCAGAATGTTGTCCAGTTTGGCCAATAACGAGACCATAAAGATCACAGTAATGTCATGAAACAGATCAAATACATCAGTTTGCCTTTTTACTCGTGATTTCCTTGGCTCAAGACTATCACTCATATTACAGTATTCCATTGACAGCATGGCGCTTGCAGGTGATAATAATGGTGGATGAACCATTATCGATGCATGCTATTCTTCAATCCTTACAAATTACGGGCTGTTCCTGGGTCTTCTCCCTCCCGGCACAGTGACGCCCCGTCATCCGTTGCGGGCAAAGGAGCCCTATGCCTAGGTGCGACGATCGATGTTTTGTGTTGATGAGTTGGAGGATTCCCACTTTCGAATTATCTCGATTCTTTCTTTATTCTGCTGCTCGAGGAGGGCGAGTTGTTTCTGATAGTCTTCCTCGGCTTCTTTACCGGTGAGAGGGTGGTCGGGCACAATGTCGGGTGTCTCTTCCGGATCAGCAGCCTGTTTGGCCTTGTTCATGTTGGCGTTTCTGACCGATGTCTAAGACGTATATTTTGAAATGATAACTATGATAGAATTCTTCGTAAGTTGTGTAATTAAAAGAATAATGAAGGTTGCTGCTCTCTTTCTATGGGCTGTCAGCGTCCTATTTATTACAGAAAACCCAGTCGGACATTGCGCCCTACCGCTATGCCTGACTGCCTTAGTAGGGCGAACTAAACGGTCAGTGAAGAAAATGCTGCAAGTATGATGTGATGACTAGCTAATTGCACTGAAGTGAGCTTGAGAACGAGTTTTTAAGAGACCTTGAATTGGCTAAGATGAGATGGCTGAGGCGAGACCAATTTATCTTTTATCTTGGGGGGCTCGCTTTAGATAAGGAAAACCGCGCTAAGATACGCTCGGCCAGGGTCATCTGAGCCGTAGATTTCACGACATGTAATGCAGCATTCAGCGCTGACACGTCGTGATTGGTCTGCTCTACGCAAGGACAAATGAGGTTAAGCTTCAAGGTGATATCCGACAGCAAGGTCTTGACTAGTATGGTTGAAAACACCACTGAAAGATAATTCAAATAACAAACTCTGTCCCAAATGAGGGCAGCTGAAAAGCATGCTGTTAGTGTGACCAATGATATTATCCAGCCGTGCACAGCCTTGAGTCTTAGTGGCGCAGCATTGGGAATACACCAGCAACCCTGTGAAATCATCCATCGTGACCGAAAACAGGGCAAGCGGCCCAAGACCTTCATTCTCAGGGTATGTCAGGGTATGCAAGTCTGTTACTCTCAACAGGCTATGCCGTTATTCCACCACTTTCTTATTGAGGGGCATTGAAAACATCAAAATATATCGAATTGGGCTTTGACATCCAGATGCAGGCATTCGAATCCTACAGCCACCATCTACAAATGGCAATAGCCGAGACTCATGTCATACCACTTGGCAATAGCTGATAAATACCCAACCATCACTTGCGTAATCCATGACGAGGCTTCAGGCATCAGTTTAAGCATAATTTACCAAAGATAAAGCATCAATATCGGCCTTTTCACCTTGACCGTATCTCGCAAAACAAGTCCGTTCACTAAAATAGAGTTTCACAATGCAGACCAAGACTTTCCTCACCACCCTTCTAGCCGCCCTCCCCGCAGCTCAGGCCTTCAAATTCACTGGTCCCGACCCCTCCGAGCCAATCGACGTCAGCAAAGAAGTCACCATCACTTGGGAGGGCAACATTCCCGACAGCCTCTCACGCAAGTTCGACTTCACTTGGTATTGTGAGCCTGATGATCGGAACAAACTCAGCTCTGACATCAGCCAACTTGTCGCCGACATCTATTTGTCCGACCATAAGTACAAGTTCCGATTCCACAACTCCAAGTCGATGCTTGAGCCATTCGCCGACAAAATCGCTACCAAGAAAGTGTTTTCTTTCCAGGCAGTATTCACGGATGAGAAGCAGGATGATCTTCAGCTTCAATACTGGAGTCAGAATTACACTATCGTTGGACTGGACAAGAGGGAGGACGAGAATTCAGAGGCTGATCTGTAAAGGATTGAGGCTGGTTCTAAGGCAGTGTCAAATCACAATCCCAGTGTTTTCGCTACAAGATTTCGTTCAGGGTATAACCTGTCTTGATTATCGCATGTCTGTAAAGAAGAGAATTGGAAATTAACTCTGAAGTACAAGTCACTGCAACTCGTGCAAAAGCATTAGCACGTTAACTTTGTCTAGTTAAGTTTTAAGTCTTGTAGGCAGATCAGCAGATCAGATAAAGGGTTCAGTACTTTGCCAAGCCTCCGTGAGTGTAGCTACACAGGCCCTGACAGTAGCCCTTGTCTGCTCTCACGTTCTGTCAATGGCGTATCGTAAAGCAGAGCTACCAAACAGCCGGCGAACTTGATCTCTCTGCGCCAGGAATACCTCCTCCCAGTCGATCTTGATGATTATCCGTGCTCAGTGCGCTCCACCACAGCTCCCGGCTCCCGATCTCGAGACTGTTCGCAACATGAGGCCACTACCTCACCAGCCAAGTCATCGAATCAGAAGGCTTCCGTAGCTCAGTTGGTTAGAGCGTCGTACTAATACTTCAACCCGAGTGTCGGTAATGCGAAGGTCTCAGGTTCAAGCCCTGGCGGGAGCAATCCCATTGCCCTCTGATTCGTCTTTTTGCCGTTATACTATGCGATATACTTTTGTGGTTTGTCCAAGCTAGATGCGGTCAGAAGATTCCATGTCATGCTCACGGGAGTTCTCATTTTGGTTGCCTTGATAAGAGAGTTGTAGTGGGGCAGGTGTCTTATCGGGAACATGCTATTGGACAATATGCAGTTCACCCTCTTAATAATGTGCAAGCGATGAAAATAGCTTTATGAAACCGCGGTGATATATGCTGTATATAGATTAACTAATTTTGCATCTCTTATTTAAATACCTTTCTTCTAGACAGTGAGTCGTATTATGAATTTCCTAATGCCGCGAATTATTAGATCTTGGTAAACTATTCTAAGTCTTCTCTAGTGTCGCAAGTCTTCCTCATTCTGTTTGAGGTCAAGGATCGCGTTGCAAAATGCTTTCTCATCCAATCACAAGGCCTGGTTCCGTGGTCTAGTTGGTTATGGCATCTCGTTAACACCGAGAAGGTCCCCGGTTCGATCCCGGGCGGAACCACATTTTTGCTAATGTCAATAAAGAACGCGCACATGGTGGCTACCATTTTATTTTTATTGACGATTGGCTGTAGCCCCATGGACTGGAGCAAGGCTGCAAAGAGGCAAGATATACTTGTTCTTTCTTTTGGCGTGGTAATATTATTAATAGAAATTTACTTTACTCTGCACTTTGAACAGAGATGTAGTTTCGAGTCACAGCATTGTCGAAATGAAGCATCATAAAGTCACCGATCAGACTTCAGAGAAGAGTGACTTCTGACATTTGCAGCAGGTACTACAAGATACGGCGAGAAATATCAACATCTCAAGTCCCAAGTCAAAGCCTTGTTTTGGGAGCGGAACTTACAAAGTGCAGGGTAAGAAACTGTCAACAAACGGTTGTGATAAGATAAACGCACAGCCACTTTTGTACACCGCCCCACAACCTTCTAGTAAACAAACCTGTGCCTCAACTTCGCGCTGCCTCAAATCAACAACACACATGCGGCATCGCAAAGCATAGCCACTCTTCTTCGACTTGCGCGGCCATATCCATACTGACATATATCAAACTCTATTATTCAAAGCTATCCGCTCTCTTACCACTATCGTCGAAAATCTTTCCCTGTCGTCTGCTTCTCCTCACTCTTTATGCATTTATGACTATGGCGCCTTCGACTATTTCCAAAGGGAGCGAAGTCGCAGTCCCAACTCCATTCAACAAAATCGGCGGCACCCCAGTTCAAACGTGTTTTCACCGCATTCGCGACGCCTGTGGCAAGTGGCCCTGGGAACTCTTCCACGTGAAACATCTTCCTTCCATCTGGAGCGTTTACGTGCTTCAGAAGTTGCACCAGGCCATCAAGCTGGCGCACTCATCACCCAAGGTTTCCCTCGAGGTTGTTCTGGAACATTTGGAACGCGTAGTAAACAAGAGAGGCAAGGATTCGATAGTCAAGGGCCGAGATGTTATATCGACAATCTAGTGGATTGCAGAGCAGAAGATAGCGATTTCGCAACAGGGCCCCCGAGAGAATAAGCAAAGGAAAATGACCGAAAAAGAAGCCCGCAAGCAACGCGGCCGGACGTCTGTCCAGCATCAGAGGGCGAAACGTCGAACAAACAATGCCCAGACACGGAGCGCTAATCTTGAGCACAATAGACATAACGGATGTGCCAAGAGTATTGATGCCAATCTAGTCCGCGATGTAATCGTCGTCGCCCAGTCGCCGAGTCCGTCACCTCAACCCAGACAGAACAACAAGCGTGATCTCACAGCCCCGCCTTCGCTTGACCTCAGCAACTCTCACTCCGAACCACTCAGTGTTGAGCAAACCGAGAGCCAAACCAAGAGGGGCGAGTTGGTTTAAAAAGAGGAAGAATGCGAGCGAACTTACAGCTCGTAGCGCCCCAGCACCAAAGCGGCAAAAGGCATCATCTCTGCCACCTCACACGCCCCGCGGTACGCTTGAAGCGAGCCACAAAGGCACGAGGATAAAAGACTTAACAGATGATGAGGTAATCTTGAGTCTGCATTACTCTCAAGCACCGAATGGACTGACTTTTGGCTCTAGAGCACATACATCTTGCGGTTGAACAACAAGACTACCGCCATTCGAAACAATGCCGACCGCGTACGTGCCCAGCAGATTGAGAACGAGAACCGACTGAAAGCGTTGAACTCCTCGCAACGTTTGCTCCAACAAGAACTCAACACCGCACAAGCCGACTTGACCAGAATCCGTCAGGATATACAGGACAATAATGTTATCCGAGACTCTATCCTTCGAATCATCCAGCGACGAGTCGCTGACAATGCCGATGGCTGGAATATCGCCCTAGAACGCTGCGATAAGTCGTTGAAAGTATTTGAGGATGACTCAAAGAAGACCATGGCGATCATAAACCACAAGAAACAAGAAATCGAACATGTTGACGAGATGGTTGCGTCGGCGAAACTAGCGGCTGAGCAATGTGCCGAACAGGCCGAGGCTCTGGCTGCGCACTTGGATCAATTGACTCGCATGAAATCGGCGTTCGATGTCCTGAAAGTTATGGTCGATATGGGACCTTTGGGACTGGCGAGCCTGGGTGGAGAGAAGCTGACAGAGCTGGAAAGACTGGTCACTCCGGATGTAGGAGGGGACGGAAAGGACGTTGAGATGAGAGAGGGATGAGTACCCAGCGAAGCCAATGTGATGGGTACTTGCGAAAGGTATCGAAAGCTGGGATATGTGCATATCAACGTTGAGACAAGCAACATTCTTAAGAAAGAAATGTGGTCTCTCATAAACTTAGCTATCTAGAAAAAACGGGAGGATAAATATCTGAAGTTGAGACAGGATATGAGCACCATAGCTCATCAATAACATTCATCATTTGCCCGAACCTTGAACAGGCCGGTAGCTCTTGATCACTTGCATTAATGACTTACATATTCCGTTTCGAAGAAGTTATACACACGTTATGTGCTTGAAGGAACACTTGACATGGCTAGCTGCTATAAACCCAGTGGTGCATGAAACCCTGGGTCCTTGAATTTGACGGGCCGCATCAACAAACACCATTAGGTCATCTTGTTTGCCGCTTCTGTGATCGGGCTAACCCTAGCCTAGCTGTTATGCACAGTAGTGAAGCCCAACCTGCCAGTCATCAAGATCTTATTCGAAGGCGCATCATACACCGCTTGCATGTGCGCTATTAATCGCTTCGGCTATCAATTGAAGACACATTGAACCAGCCATCTGCCTTTATCTCATGCTTAGATCTAGCGGAGTGTGTTAGGACAGAAAAGATCACGAGTGCCCCGCCGATGCGATAAAATGCTCAGCACATAAAATCGGACACAGAATCATCAACAAAACAAAAAATGAATGAGAATCGATTCATCTATCATCAAGATATGAATACAAAAAGAACATCGACAACGGCAGGATTCGAACCTACGCGTGCGAACACAATGCCTGTGATGTCTCATAAGAGATAGCAGGGCATCGCCTTAACCACTCGGCCACGTTGTCTTATCTTATCGGTGAGGTTTCCGCTTGCAACAAGCCTCTATGGGAAGACTCAGCAAACATGGGCTGTTATTTTATCTACCTTCCAGAAAAGGCGTTTTGATGGGGCTTTCATCAGACCTGCATATCGAAGACTTAATCTCATGATGATCAGCAACCTCGTTATTGCAATATGTCTGGGGTTACATTCATCTTCAGAACCGCATATGCTCTTACTGGATGAGTTGTTTTCCATGCCTCGGCTGCCGTTGCTTGCGCGGCACCTCCACTTTGTGCATGCGACGATCATATTATACACTCGCAATATCGTTTTCTATCATCGATCATACTGATAAAAGCATCTGCGTACCTTGGTTCCCATAGTTGACAACTGCAAAGATGTCTGATAACCCAACAACGCCTGAAGTTCAGGTCGACGAAAATACCACCTCCGACTCCGATTCAGTCTTCACCGCTGACTCCGTGGGTGCAACTACCTCTATTGCTAGCAGTGTTCTCAAATACAAATGGAAGCATGGCCGACGATACCACAGTGATCGCGCAGGACAATACAGTTTCCCCAATGATGACCAGGAGCAGGATCGCCTTGACATGATTCACCACGTTTTTTGCCGAACTGTAAAGGATCGATTGTTCCTGGCTCCCATAGACCCGGAGGGACTGAATGTTCTTGATATCGGAACAGGAACAGGAATTTGGGCAATTCAGTTCGGTGACGAGCATCCTTCTGCGACAGTGGTCGGAAATGACCTTAGCCCCATACAACCAGACTGGGTTCCTCCAAATGTCAAATTCATTGTGGACGATGTTGAAGCGGAATGGGTTGAGCCAATCCCATATGATTATATCCACTGCAGATACATGGCTGGGTCTATCAAAGACTGGCCCAGACTACTTCGACAAGCATACGACAACCTGAAGCCAGGCGGCTGGATCGAGCTTCAAGAAACAGCCAATACGCTCTATTCCGAGGATGACTCGATCAAGCCCGACAACGCGTTAGTCCAGATGATGGACTACCTGAAACTAGCCTGTGATAAGATTGGAAGAACCATGGATCCTGCGCCGTCTTTTCAGCAGTGGGCTAAGGAAGCTGGCTTCGCTAGTGTCAAAGAGGAGCGGTTCAAGCTTCCAATCGGACCATGGCCTAAGGATGAACGGCTCAAAGAGATAGGAACTTTGATGGGAGTTAACATGAGAGAAGGTGTAGCTGCCTTTACGGCGGTTTTGTTTACCGATGTTTTGGGATGGTCACGCGAAGAGGTTGAGCTCTTTAATGCTCGTGTTAGAGAGGCATCACGCGATAGATCTGTGCACCCGATGTTTGATTGCTTGATAGTCACTGGTCAGAAGCCGAAAGAGTAACCAAAATTGAGTTTCTCAGATCCAACGTACATGCATTTCCGAACTATTCTCTTTGTAATCTTCGTTAAAATGTCCTTGAACGGCTTCCTCCCATGACCGAGACTCCGGGACTGCTCCAGGGCGCGGTAGCGGTATATGCAAACCCTGGATTTCTCGCGAGTCATTTAGACCCGAGTCAGCAACAGCGCTTTTCCGTCCACTCACAAGCAAAAACAATCACCTGCCAGCAGTACATTACCCCAGATTTGCTGTTTTGACGGAGTCTTCTTCAGACCCCGAATCGTGGGGTAGTCCGAATATCGACTAGTCTCCGCGGCATTGAAATGGGAACATGGGGTAAACTTTACCGCAACAAGGTTAAGCCCTTGACCGATGATACTTCGCGATCCTACAGGGGATCAGTCCATGCGACATTATCCGGGGATACGTCGAAAATAGGTCTGTTTTGCGTATTAAGAGACAGGATATTCGTTCCCGTGCGAACTTACCGACTGGCTGAATCTGGGGATTTTCTGCGCTGATCTTGGCTAGTCTTGCGTGTTCCTCGGAGTAGATAGCTTGCCCAATGAATAGGGTTCCTAGTGAGGAGGAGTAAACGCATTGGTTTGGCTGACGATGATCGCTTCGAAGCATTATGCCACTGATGGAGTATTATATATCTGAGGAAATACTCACAAGAAATGGTTTCTCTTACGTAGTCTACTGTTTGATTGCAATTGCCAATTGGCATCTCGTTCTCTGACCTATCCCCGCTGCGCCAAGCCTCGGAGGCATTTTGTGGCCATGCTCTCCTCAAACCTTTCCGCCATATCATTTGCTTTCATGTTTCAGGGCTTTCAAAGCGTACTCTCAAAGCCCACCTGCACAGATCATACCTTCCGCTCCATAAAGCTCGCCAATGCCAAGATTCTATCCATCAGCACCAATCTCACCAACGCCGAGCTGCCGTCATTCCCAACCAATGAATGGCCCAATAACTCAACGGATCCACTTCCCGTGTGTCAAGTTACAGTCCAGTATACACACCCAGGCTGGAATGACACCATCAACACATATGTAACACTGCCAGTCTCAGGCTGGAACGGACGATTTGTTGGAGTAGGTGGCGGAGGCTGGTCAACGGGAGACCTACCCGACCTTGCACAACCTGCTTCCAATGGATATGCCGCTGTCACTACAGATGGTGGCCACCTCTTGGCTAACAGACAGGAGTTGGACTGGGCTTTAGATAGCACCGGAAACCTCAATTGGCCTGCTTTGCAGAACTTTGCAGCTGTTTCTCTGGATGATGCAGCGACATTGGGAAAAGCCGTGACAGCGGCTTATTACGGCAAAAAGCCAAGATACTCATACTGGAACGTAAGTATATCATACTCTTGGGCAGATGGGCTTTACTGATGGCTGTCAGGGGTGTTCTACAGGTGGACGACAGGGCCATATGATGGCGCAGAGGTATCCAACTCAGTATAATGGCGTTCTTGCTACCGCTTCTGCTTTCAACTGGGACAAGTTTGTTACATCGGAGTACTGGCC
Source organism: Fusarium oxysporum f. sp. lycopersici 4287 (assembly GCF_000149955.1). Lineage (NCBI taxonomy): Eukaryota > Fungi > Ascomycota > Sordariomycetes > Hypocreales > Nectriaceae > Fusarium > Fusarium oxysporum. Next base: position 1,051,166 of record NC_030997.1, on the reverse strand, counting down.
GCAGGTTGTTATGCACAAGCTCGGTAAGATTATTGCCTCATTATTAGAAGCCTGCCATGCTAACCTGTTTCAGACTATTATCCTCCTATCTGCGAGCTCAACGCCATCACTAAGGCTGCAATTGAAGCTTGTGACCAACTAGATGGAGTCAAAGACGGTGTTATCTCAAACCCAGATCTGTGCAAGTTCGACCCCAAGTCTGTCGTTGGTAAATCGGTAGAGTGTACCAACCCATCTGGCACAATCAAGATTTCCAAGAAGGGCTCTGAGGTTGCTCATCTGACCTGGCGCGGTCCGGAGACAGAAGATGGCAAGTTTCTCTGGTATGGACTTGATCGTGGCGCAGACTTGAGTGGTCTTGCCAATACCACATGCGCATCGTTGAAGGATTGCACTTCAAGTCCCTTCGCCATTGCTCAAGACTGGCTCACCACTTTCCTTCTTCAGGATCAATCAGCTAGTCTGGAAGACTTGTCCCACGCAGAGTACAGCAAGCTCTTCCGGCAATCCGTTAACCGCTTTGCCTCAGTAATGGGTACATCAGACCCGGATCTCACAGACTTCAAGAAAGCAGGAGGAAAATTGATCTCATGGCACGGAACAGCAGATCAACTCATCCCGCACAAGGGCTCAGTGGATTACTACAAGCGTGTTCTCGAGGAAGATTCTAGCGCCACGGATTACTACAGATTCTTCGAAGCACCAGGTGTTGCGCACTGCAAAGGCGGCGATGGATGGTATCCTGGAAGTGCGTTTGACGCTCTTGTCAGGTGGGTTGAACACGGCAAAGCACCCGAGACTCTGTATGCGGAGACTGTTGGCACGGAAAAGCGACGAGCTGTTGAGTTGTGCGCTTATCCAAAGCGGCTAACATACAAGGGCGGCAACCCAGATGTCGCATCCTCTTTTACTTGCAAGTAAACATTTCGCTTCCATAAATTATTACAAATTATATATATATACATATAAAAACACTTAAGCGAAGCTATCAAGCCTAGCCTGTGATCGTCTCGCCTCCTCCTCGCTGCTATGGTGCATTTGAATGGTGGTGTTGACAGTGATACCAGGAGTTTTATCACTAGTCGTACTTCGTCCCGCCACTGAATGCGCAGACTCCTTGAATAGTTCGTCCTGTGAATCGTTGTCGAGCTTTTGCGTACCGCCCATGACGTTTGTGACGATTCGGCTTTGGTTCGTTCGTCGGGATCGTGGTTGACCGGTGGAGGAGAGCTCGTAGCGTCCGTAGTTGGAGCCTGATCGGGCAGATGACATTTGGCCAAGGAAGAGAGTTCGCAGCGCTGGAGAATCTGTTAGTGGGATGGAGATAGTGGAGATGGGTAGACGTACGTGGAAGACAGGTTGCGATGATGGCGACGGCGGTTTCGATCATGGAAACGGTGCATGTCAACATGGTTTCGTTCTTCTTGGAGTAGTAGGCTCGAATGACTGAAGTCGTTAGCGAAGCTCGTGGTAAAGAAGTTGGAGGACGCACTGCTCGCGATGACGACCAGGAAACCGAGGGCGAAGATGGCTGCAACACCGATCTTTTGCTTTGTCTTCATCTGGAGCTTCATGACCATGGTGATGGGAAGACTGATGGCTGCGATTTATTAGTCGGGCAACTTGAATCCGTATCTTCTAAACATACTGATGACGTCGGTGCCGATATTTACTGTAAAGAGTTAGTATTGCGCATATAGACTCCAAAGGGATGAAATAACATACGGATAACGGTCAACCAATAGTTCTTCTCTGCTTCCTTCGGGTCGCACTGATCTGTTCAGTCGTCAGCATATGTTGTCTCAAACGGGAGTGAGGTAACGCACAGTTTGGATCTTGCGACCATCGCTTGTCATGTGGGAAACATTGAAAAATGATATGGAAGAAGATGGTAGCCCAGAAAATCACCAAGAGACCAAGAGTGACGTTGTAAATAACCTGCAGCTTTGTTCCAGGAGCAGCAAGTCGCTTGTAGAACAGAACCAGAGCAATCTTGATGGCCCATAACGAGGTGACGTAGAGAATCGATCCGGGAACGATCATCTTGTTGGTTGTTAGCAAATATCAGTATTGCGATCGAGAGACATCAACTCACCTTCATGATCTGGATAAACTCATCGCGAGAAGCATTCGCCATATCCGCCATTCCCAAATTCCACATATGCTGCTGGATGATCAAATCACCGATCAAACAACACGCCGCCAGAATAATGAGTCCATCATCAATCGCCAATAGTCCAAGCTTGCGCACACGAACCCATATTCTCAAAATCAGAAAGATGCACGCAATGACGGTACAAATGTACCACGAAATCTAAAACCATCAGCAAAAACATCACCATAACCTCGTCAAAAGTATAAACTTACAACTTGTCCCAGACCCTCAGCCATTGCGACGTTGGTCTGATCTGATCTGCAAAACAACCTAGCACAAAATGCAAGGCAAGGTGGGAATGCAGCAAGACTTATTTCCTACCGAAGGATCCGGAGCCCAAACCCCAAACCCCCCTGATCAACAGGACCCGTGGACTCGGTCCTTGGTATCAGCTCATTGTGTAAGAGATTGTCAGAGTGAGATTCCAGAAGCCGTTACTTCTGTGGAGAGTCCTGACAGACTTGTCTCTAGCTCCGAAGTCAAAAGGGCACCAAATGTGGATTTTGCGCGGCGATATCCAGTCATGTTTCCAACCAGACTTGTGCACCTGAACTAGTGGCGCGGAAAGAAAAACCTCGGAACAACAAGGTGGACACTCCGCACAAATATTGGCTATGGCTATATCTCGTAAGGTATTATTCATTAGTGTCTTGGTTTCTAATATTATGACTCAAGTGACATTGAGCGGAATTAGCAGTAAGGCAATTGGGCTGACGTCCGGGTGTCTGGATTGGCTGATATGCAAGGGACGTGGTTTGTCGGCGCCGAGAGGGATTCCCGTAACCTTCTGCTTCGGGATGTGCGTCGGAGGATCGTCGTAAGGGTTCCAATCCGATGCGAGAGATCTGTGCTTGATTATCAAGCTCGGTCGGCGAACTGGCACTGTTGCGATTGACCAGGGGCAGCTTGGCCGATCAATTCCTATCGTGGAGAACAATCTCAACCATCAAGGAGCTGTCAATCCACAAATTCTGTCATTTTGCACTGATGGATAAGCGATGTGGGATCTCTCATTGAGCCTCGGATCCATCTGGCATCAAAAGATCAGCGTAAAATGCCCACTGTGATGCTATCAACGGCAATGGCTTGCAACTAACAGAGTTGGCCGTGAAGCCGCTCAACTTCTGCCCTACGCAGTATATCCGGCGTTTCTTTTCAATAGTCTCACCAGCCTCCCGTTCTTCCCGTGAGCCCCTTTTTTTATTACCCAACATCTTTTTTTTTTTTCCCCAAGTCGAGATTTTACAGGCATTCTGGATCCATGACTCGGATCATGCATGACAAAATCGACCGGTGCACGTTCCGCGAAACTCTATTATAGTGCATGTTCCGGCTGTGTCCTACTAAATACAGTTAGAAGCCCCCAGCACTAAAGGGCCTTGGTTCCACTGCCGAGACCGCTCAGACGTCTCATTGTAGCTAAGCGTCCGCCGCTCGGAAATTCTTCGTCTCTGATATAGGCGAATCGAATAATAGCAAGCATCTTTTGGTGATAAAAACCAAAAGCTGCGGGAACTTCTGTCCACTCATTCTTCAAGCTTTTCTCGTGTCTCAGTCGATCTTCACCTTTTCCCGTCCCGTCTCATCACATTCCTCACCATGGGCCTCAGCAGCATGTTCACAACAACAGGTTTAATCCTGGCCGCCACGTGTCTTGTCCCTGTGACTGCGAAGCCTCCCTGTCCTCCAATTCCGCAAGCTGCTCTTCCTCAGGGTGACATTCAAGGTTTCCGTGACAAGCACTGTAACGCCGTTTATCTTGGTGTTCCTTTTGCTGCTTCCACTGGTGGCCAAAACAGGTAGGTCATCTAATTGTTTGTTTCACATTTTGATGAGCTGACACTGGTGTAGATGGAAGGCTCCTCAGGATCTTCCCGAGTCTCGTTCCAAGTTCCAGGCTACGTCATATGGTGCGACATGTCCTCAAGCCATCTCAAACGATGCCTTTACTCGTCAAGATGAGGATTGTCTGAACCTTAACATCTGGGCCCCATCCAAGGGCAAGAACTTGCCTGTCAGCCTTACCCTACCCTCCCGCATAATATTCCGAGACACAAACTGACACCCACTAGGTATTCGTTTACATGTATGGCGGTGCTATGGTCACTGGCTCCAGCAGCAACCCCCAGATCCAAGGCACAAACTTTGCTCGCAATGGAGTTGTTTACGTCAACTTCAACACCCGCGAGAGCATCTTTGCTTCGCCTCATTCTTCTGAGTTGACGAGCGCCAACCCTGATGAGACACAGAACTTTAGCATTTTGGATGTCGAGAAGGCTCTTGACTGGGTCCACAAGAACATCAGGGGTATGTTTCACGCTTATCGATCACATGCAAAACTTGACTAACGTTTATGCAGCCTTTGGAGGTAACCCTGACCATATTGTCTTTGGTGGTCACTCTTCTGGTGGTGTCCAGGTCGATCACTACCTATGGAACAACCCCAACACCTTCCTCAAGGGTGCCGTCGAGATGAGCGCCAACGCCATGTCCGGCCCCGCTTACGCTCCCGTTGATGAGGCTCTTAACGCTGTCGCCGAGGAAGTTGGCTGCCCCAAGGGCGGCAACGGTCAGCTCGACTGTCTCCGCAACAAGGACATCCTTGACTTCCAGACCAAGAACTTCAACTCCACCTTCAACACTTGGTTCACTCCCGTTGTTGACGATATCACCCGCTTCTCTGACTACTCTGCCCGTTTCGCTGCCGGAAACTATCCTTCCCATGTCCCCATGCTGACTGGTACCTCCAACGGAGAGGGTACCATCTTCAGCCTCGTCTACGGCGCTGAGAACAGCAACTTCAGCTCTTGGATCAACACTTTCGATGCCGATAGCGCTCATATCCCCGATGAGTCTCTGATCCAGGCATACAACCCCAACGACTACGCCACCGAGTCTCTCCGCAGCGGTATCCAGTACGGTGATGCCCGCTTCAACTGCCCCGTTGACTATCTCCTCGACATGCGAAGTGAGCAGCAGAAGACCTGGGTCTACCGCTTCTTCGGCAAGTACGATAACGTCGTTGGACCCCCCAACACTGCTCCTACCCACGGTACTGAGGTTCCTTTCTTCCACGGTGGTAATGAGTGCTTTGCCGCTCTTCAGGGTGTCACCAAGGCTCAGCAGGCTCTTGCCGATTCTATCCACAACTGGTTTGTTCAGTGGATCAAGAACCCCGCTGCCGGACCTGGCTGGGATACCGTTGACAAGGCCGAGGAGGTGGTCAAGCTTGGAGTTCCCGGTGACGAGCTTGCCCGTGGCAAGGCTCCCCGCAGCGAGTTCAACGCTGTCTGCCAGGCTGTAAGTGCCCATACCTTATCATTTTTACAAGACACAACACTGACATGTCCCAGGTCTACAAGCCCAACTTCCCTAAGTACCCCGTCGTCCAGTCCGTCGCTGGTCTTGTCGAGGAGCTCTTGGGCTCTGCCTAAACTTATATACATATAGATTACGATCTGCCTCCGAGATATGAATAGTGTTGGGACACATGATGAAGCAATGCTGCAGTGCCATTCTTGATGATTGACTTTAGTCAACTATGAAAACTTGATAGATACATAATTATTAATTGAGAACATTCTCTAACGCCACTGCTTCGTCTCAGGATCCAGGACATCTTTCTCAGCCTTCTTCCAACTCTCGATCACCTGAGCCTTCTTTTCCTCAGACCTTGGAATGATTCTAGCTGGAAATTCCTCGGGCATGCATACGAAGCCTTGAGTCAGCTTATCTGGATCTGGCAAAACGGGCTTGCCGTTCTTATCCACAGTAGGCTTAATATTAAATGCCCATAGGATCCGTGAAATGCCCAGGAATAAGCTTCGTTCGGCAACGTGAATTCCAGGGCAAATACGACGGCCTGCGCCAAAAGTGAACTGATCCCGTTTTGACGCGTCTGGGTTGGCTGCGGCGTCTGCCAAGCTCTGGAAGTCATCCCGGTACCTGTCAGGGTTGAACTGGCGAGGGTTGGGATGACGCTCAGGATCCATATGAATACCCCAGACATTGTTGAGAACACCTGCGCCCTTGGGGATAAGATATCCGTTGTATGTATCGTCCTGCGTGACAGCATGAGGAACAGCACCGAGGATGGTTGTCGGCATCCATCGCAATGTCTCTTTCATGCATGCGCGGACATACTGAAGGCTCTGCTCGTCATCCATAGTTGGCATGCGCTTACCAACTACTTTGTCGATTTCGTCCTGAGCCTTTCGCTGGATCTCAGGATAAAGAAGCATTGCCTGCACAAAGGCATACAGGGTGCTAGATGTTGTGTCTGAACCCGCTTCAAGGAGAGTCCCAGAGATATAAGCAGCTTGCGCATCATCAAACTTTTCCTTCTCTTGCGCTTCGGCTAATCCAACACAGAAACATGGCTTAATAGAGCCATCTGCGATGTCCTGCTTCGCCTTAAGCCAATGACTCATGTAGAGATCCTTTTCCTTCTTATGAAGCTCCTTGGCTTTCCTCTGCACGGGCAAGAGAAAGTCAGGCAGCTTCCTAAGTACGGGGAACGAGTCAAGGAGGGCAGCGATACCGGTTTGATTGATCTCGGCAAACTCAGCAAAGCCGTCGAAGAGCTGCATGAGCTTGGGGTCTCGATAGATAGGCGAGCGCCAGCCAAATACCATGGTTGTTGTGAGTGCGTTGGAGTATCGTCGAATACTCTGGAGGAATTGATCGGGTTGAACGATCATCTCATATAGCATTTGCTTGTTCTCGAGGTCTTGGTAGGGCACGTAGCTCCTGGCTGTGGTGACGTTGAGCAGCGAGTGTACCAGTTTGCGGAACTTAAGACTGTGTTAGGCTATATCGTAGCTAAACCACTCAAGGGTGACTTACTGATCTCCATGTTGGTCCATATCCCTGAGGAAGGAAATAACTGTTAGTGTCATTGTAGGTAAAGGTTGGGGTCGAGAATGACGAACCATCATCAGAAGTCTGAGACCACCGCTGCCAAGAATCTGCCCAACGTACATTTCTTGTCGGTCAGAGTAGAGTGCACTCTTCTTATCGAGCAGATCCTTGACAGCTTGGGCGCTTGACAAGACAATGAAAGGCTTAGTGCCCAGAATGAGACTATAAACAGGCCCATACTCGTCTGCCCACTTACGGAATTGCAGATGGGCATCTTTTGTGGGCATCTGATACTATCAGTAAGAGTGTTTGCAAATTCTGTGAAGAAGGCTGTACCAAGTGAATGTTTCCAAGGATCGGCAGTGTAGGAGGTCCAGGTGGATAATTCTTGGGTCTTCTACCAGTGAACAGCAGACGTACGAAGATCGCAGCGAGAGCGACCCAAAATAATTGTACGGTCAGCATAATGGAGAAATGTGAGTGAAAAAGTGAATCCAATTGTTTCGTGAGCTGGAAGCAAATTGCAATCATTTCATTCATCTGCCTTTATATAAGATGCGTCTCACAATCGCCCAGTGTCGAGTCTTGCAGCGGAACTATGTGGGATAGCTATAGACGCCACACCTTCTCCTGACCCGTCTTGATTGATCATGTTGGCCCTTGTCTCCAACTACCCAAAGCAGTGGTTGACCAACTTCTGAGCTCTCATTCGCCTCCCACAAGGACTCCGACTGGCCCCGTTTCCTCCACGGAGCACAGCCCCACTTCCCCGCGATCTGAAAACCTAAACCGGGATCGAAACCGGAATGCGGAGTTGCATCATCTTTGTCCCATCAAAGCTACATCTTTCCCTCGTCACAATCCAATCCACCCACATTGACATCCGACAATGTCTGACAACGCATCATCCTCAGGGGCCGGGTTTGCGTGTCCCCGCTGTAGCAAGACGTACAAACGACGAGAACACCTCCAGCGTCACGCTGCATCCCACACTAGCCTCCGACCTCACAGATGTAGCTTCTGTGGCCAATCATACCAACGAGCGGATGTACTCAAGCGACATGCTCTAGCCTGCCAGACCAAAGTCAGGACCGGGGAGGTATCGGCTACAGCGTCCAGCAGCCGACGAGCATGCGACCTCTGCGTTCAGCAGAAGAAGGCCTGTAGCACTGGCCAGCCATGCGAACATTGTCGTCGGAAGTCGGTCCAATGTATTTACTCCTTCAGTAACGGTGTAGTAACAGAAAGCAACTTGCTCGTAGGCCAGGATGAGAAGCAATATGATGACGAAACCAACCTACCGACCGTGGTGTTTGGAGATGACACGCTATTCGACTATCTTGGCAACTATACTTCAGTCTCTGATATGCTCCAAGGATCAGATAACAATCAAGACTGGTTGGACTTCATCAACCTCGCTGCCGGTCATTTTCAGATAATGCCGACCAGTCCCCAAACGCACCTAGACAATTACACCTTTCACTTTCTCGACAATTTCACGAGAAGATCTGGGCTGGTGGGCTCATTTGACTGCGGGACATTTGAACAGCGAGTGCAGGTTGAGGCATCTCACCGACCAGGCGAAGGCCAGGGTTGCCTTACTACGGAATTAGACGAGCTTGTACACCTCAATGGCTCATCAAGGGATCTTCCGCGACCGCAACCATTAGATCTCCATGACCCTCTCATCATCCAAACTCACCAAATACTTCTAGACATCAAAGAAGTCGTTACCGTCAAACCTCGAAACAGCGTCGTCGAGCTAGAATGGTCGACGGTCCTAGAACAGACCTGTATCCAATTCTTTTCTCCGCATAATTTACGGAAATATCTTTCCCTCTTCTGGCATATATGGCACCCTAACGTCAACTTCGTGCACCGGCCTACTTTTGACCCAGTGACCTCGAAGTCAATCCTTGTGGCTTGCATGGCATTGATAGGTATGTAACCCTAAAGCTATCTCTGAAGGATAAATCTTAACGTCAATAGGTGCGAGTGTGTCACCTAGCAAGACTGATAACGAACAAGCGAAGATCTGGTTCAACTGTGTCGAAGAAATCGTCTTTACTGATGACGACTTTTGCAACGACCCTCTAAACAACCAGGACACCCTGTTGCTGAATCCGATCCAAAATATTTCGAAGATCCAAGCCCTGCAGGCAGCATATATGGTTTGTCTCTACCAGGGATGGGAGGGAACAGAGGCAAACAAACGACGAATCCGTCGATACCGGTTCAGTACTGTCATATCTGTAAGATATCCGGTCTCTCCTGGTCACATCAACTAATAAATGTTCAGATGGCAAGAGACTTTGGTATTATGTCTGCCAGGCACCCGGATTACTCTACGTGCCTATATGACAGATTTGATTGGAGAGACTTTGCTGCACGAGAGCAGCTGATACGGTAAACAGGCTTCGTATACATGTTGACCAATAACTGACATTTACTTAAGTACCTTTCTCTGGATATATCTTCTGGACCATGCATTCGTGATCTTCAACAACCTACCTCCTAGGATGGTCATCAAAGAAATGAGCATGCATATGGCATTTCCTGAAGCAGCCTTCCAAGCCAGCACATCAACAGAATGCGCTCGAGAACTACAAAACTGGCACTTGCGATCCACGCTGTTAAGAAACATAACCTTTCGTGAGGTTGTTGAGAGCTTTTGTGGAAGATCTTTCTCGAGTGACATGCGACGGCTCTTCGCTGATCTTGGTCCCCTTAACCTCTTCGCGGTTGTATCAGGTAAGACTACCAAACAAGCCTCAACTACCCTACTGTTCTGATACATGTTACAGCCTTCCATGCACTGATATTTCAACACCAAAACTCCTTTGGTGGCCATGATCAACTACAGGCAGTTCGCAACGCTCTCGATAATTGGAAATCAGCTTGGGAAACATACTCAGATGAATTCTCATTCTCACCGCCACATGTCATGGTTGACAGACATAATGTGGCAACGGAGAATCTATGGAGGAGGGTAGGCTTTATGCGGCATTCTCCAGAATATTGGCTCCTGGGGAAACTGCTGGTTGATCGCCTTTCAAGTGATTCATTCGGAAGTCCTGAGTCTACGGTGCCTGATGCGAGCGGTTCAGCACACGAACCGATTCTCACGAGATATGATCAAACGAGTATGCTTCAAGTCAATGACTTGATCACAGGGTTTCAGAATGTACATATTCACTAGGCAAGCTGTCGATTAGAACCTTCTCGTCATCCCAGAACTATTCCATTGTTTCCACTACCGTCCCGAGCATTTCGCTCCATTATCTAAGAAAGACCTCGAACCCTCAGGCGCATAATCCAGTAACCCTACTATGTAGTCGGTAGTCCAGTAACGGAGTTACTCGAGATCGCCATTCCGCCCCCACATCGTCTCCGACCGGCATCTTCCAGCGGCAAGTAGCCTCGGAAAAGCGCTGTAACCCCCGCGATTTGCAACCAGCGCATCAAAAGCCTAATAATGCGGGGGGTTTCTCCCATGTTGAAATAATATGTTACATTGTTCATCGACGAGAAAATGACACGGACAACAGCACTTATTGCACCAGCCTTGGATGGCAGCTTCGAACTAAAGGAAGTCTATTTGGACTCTCTGCAACCAGATGAAGCGTTGATAGAGATCCACGCCTCTGGTGTCTGCCATACTGACCTTTCTTGTGCAAGTGGTAAATTGCCATGCGCACCGAATGCTGTTCTTGGCCACGAAGGTAGCTCATGTCGACTGCTGCATCACAGATACGTATGCTAACTATCATGACCGTTGCAGGAGGAGGCGTTGTTCTCGAGATAGGCGCAAATGTTACTTCTGTCTCACCCGGCGATAAAGTCCTTCTATCCTTCTCATCCTGTGGCTCATGTCCTGGATGCAAATCAGACCACCCAGCCTATTGCTACAGCTTCAACAATTACAACTTCGGTGGAAAGCGACCGGACGGATCAGCTGCCATGTCCATTATGAAAGATGGGACGAGGCAACCGATTTACAGCACCTTCTTCGGCCAAAGCTCCTTTGCGGCGCGAACAATTGTTCATCGATCAAGTATTGTCAAGGTTCCTCAACAAACACCACTGGACCTCTTTGCGCCATTGGGATGTGGCATCCAGACAGGCGTTGGTGCTGTGTTCAATACTTTGAATGTTAAGCCCGGTACCTCTATCGCGATTTTCGGCGTGGGATCTGTTGGCTTGGCTGCCGTGATGGCTGCAAAGGCACGGAAGGCCAGCAGAATCATAGCGATTGACCTGCAGCCAGAGCGACTAGAACTTGCCAAAGAGTTAGGTGCTACGGATGGAGTTCTCGGTCCAGATCAGGAGTACATAATCAAGGCGATAAAGAACATCTGCCCCCCTCTTGGTGTCGACTTTGCAGTTGACTGTACTGGCGTCCCCTCCATCGTCGAAACTATGGTCGCTGCGTTGGGAATGAGGGGCAGGGCAGCTACAGTTGGCGCACCTGGAGGCAACGCGCATGCTAAGATAGATATCATGAGTCATCTCACGTACGGCAAGGAGTACGTGGGTTGCTCTGAGGGTGATAGCAACCCTGGGGTTGTGAGTATTAGCCCTGTCTTAATCTGAGCCTACCGTTACTGACTGGTCTCCGACTAGCTGATCCCTGAGCTCATCGAGATGCATGCCAAGGGCCTTCTGCCACTGGAGAAGCTGATAGCATATTATGATATCAAGGATTATGAGAAGGCTATGGCCGACATGAAGAGTGGAAAAGTCATTAAACCAGTCTTGAAATGGACTGGCTAGCCGCTATAGAACCAGACAATGGTCTTACTTACACAAGAATCGTGGCATTAGCTGCACCGCCTCGTCCTCACCCGAGGCTGATGGTTGAACAAGAATAGTAAAAACAAATTTATTGTATTTTCTTAACGGGGCCAGACTGGCATTGTAAACTTCAAGATCAAGTTTTGCCGAAGCATTCTATGATGCCATTGAAGACCAAAGAAGGAAGCTGAACCATAATGCGATGGTACCAATATTTCATGCATGCATCGTCAAACCCAGGTACGTGAACGTCAATCATACGTGTAAACTCAACAAATGCGCATTTTTCGGCTGTGAGACCGTCTGCCAACGGGTTTCTCTCCGATTGCAAATAATTCTAGAACAACATAATATTTTTGTTTATCAGTAGATGATTGGGCCTTGTGTTCTTCCAGATACCATCAGCGTTGAGAGCCAATACCCCAACTACGGTATCGGGAAATGTTGTCCGCTTTTAGTACCAATGCCACTGTCGAGTGATAATGTACTGCTTCCCATTGGCTGAGATCGGATTCATGCCTCCAAGTCGTGATGCTAGTGGCTTGGCCTAAAATTGGGGAAGCCACAAAGTTGAAACCCGCGGAATGAATTCCCCGAATTAGGCAACGCACCATCATTTCAGACAAATCCCGACACTTTAGCTTCAACGCCTTGGTCTTCCCCAGATAATTTCCCCGCGGGGAACGAAACCGTTTCATGATTTGTTACTTTCCATGACTCGCAACTACGATGGTGGTCTCTTCTGAAGCAGGTGGCTATATAACATCATCATCATGCCCTCTGCTGTTCTTTTAATTCGCCTTTCTTATCCTCATCGCATTAATCATCATCTTTGTCTTTGACCAGCCTCCTTACTCAACATCATTGGCTCCAAAACTCGCACAATGTCTACTGAGAGCCCTTCTCCTGGTGGATATCCTCCCAAGGATCACCCACAAGTCGAGAACATTGAAGATCCCGCTGCTTTATCGAACAATGCTCCCATCGTTTTTTTAGATGAGGAGATCTCATATGGGAAAGGTGGCATTCGCGGTGTCGTCCAATCGCCCTACATCTTCGGCGCTGCCTTCTTAGCATCCATGGGAGGCTTCTCTTTCGGTTACGACCAAGGAGTCATCTCCATCGTCAACGTGATGAGCCAGTTTCACGAGGCATTCCCTCGCACTGAGACTGCGTTTGGCAAAGGCTTCATGACTGGCATGCTAGAGCTTGGGGCTTTCATCGGATGTCTCTTCATGCCTACGCTCGCCGACAAAATATCACGCAAGAAGGCTCTTTCGATCGTTGTAGTCATCTTCAACATTGGCGCTATTATGCAGACTGCAGCTAACTCCTACGGCATTCTGGTGGCTGGAAGAACTATAGGCGGTATAGGCGTTGGGACGCTTGCAATGGTATGCAGATGCCGTCTTTGTCTTGTTATAATGACTAACAGAATAGGGTGCACCAATTTACATCTCAGAAATCGCACCGCCCAACCTGAGAGGAACGTTGCTTGTCCTCGAGTCTGTCTCATGTGTTCTAGGCGTGGTCGTATCTTTCTGGATCACCTATGCTACCCGCCATCTTCCCGGTGACCTCTCTTTCCGATTGCCGTTTGGTCTTCAGATGGTCTGCAGCACTATTCTCGGTATCGGCATCCACTTCTTTCCCTACTCACCACGATGGCTTGCTCTTGTTGACCGATCAGACGCTGCGCTGCAGAGCTTAGAAAGGCTACGTCGACTCCCCAGAACCGACCCTCGCGTTGAGAAAGAACATATCGGTATCCTCAACGAAGTGGCACTGCAGAAGATCATGCAAGAGAAGCGACACCCAGGTGTCAGCGGCCTCAAGCTTGAGACTCTTGGCTGGAAGGATCTTTTCCAGAAGAAGTCCTGGCATCGAACTTCCATCGCCGTTGGAGTGGCCTTCTTCCAGCAGCTTTCAGGCATCAACGCATTCATCTACTATGCCCCTACACTCTTTCAGTCCTTGGGTCAATCCTCTGAAATGTCTTTGATCATGTCTGGTGTCTTCAATATGTTACAACTTGTTGCAGTGACTGTTTGCTTTTTCATCATCGACAAAGTTGGACGACGGCCACTAGCTATCTGGGGCGGCATTGGAGGTGGCACAGCATGGGGCATCATGGCAGTTTTAGTGGGTGTATTCAATGACAAGTGGAGTTCCAATCCGTCTGCAGGGTGGGCTGCCGTGGCAATGGCCTTTTGCTTCATCCTCATCTACGGAGTCTCCTATGCTCCATTGGGCTGGGCTCTTCCCGCGGAAGTCTTTCCCAATGCCTCTAGGTCCAAGGGAGTAGCACTTGCTACAGCCACAGTCTGGCTCTTCAATTTCATTGTGGGCGTCGCAACACCCCCGATGATTGAGAGTATCGGTTTCGGTGTTTATATCTTCTTCGGGTCTTGGTGTTTCCTCGCGGCTGTTTGGGCGTTCTTCCTGGTCCCAGAGACCAAGGGGAAGACGTTGGAGCAGATGGACGAGATCTTCGGTGACCATGCAGGTCAGGAGGAGTTGGAAATTATGCAATCTAGGATGGGTATCGTCGAGTATGGGCTGAAGAAGGATGTAGTGGAGGTCTGAAGCGCCCTCGAGTCCGTTGGGCAGATCGGCGCTTGGAGGCTTGAGCACGTTTGGATGGAAGCTCAACGCAGTCTATCCTCCAACTCTGAGATGTTAGTAAGACAGATGATCTATCAATATATGAGCTGTTGCCTTTTCGTCATTTTTCCTACTTATATCACCTCGATGGCTTCGCGTGCGGACTGGCTGTAGTATGTCTCAACCTTCAACGCCATTGCGTTTCACAAGTCACAGGTCTCCCATAGACTGGCTTCGCAGAACCTCCATTCTACTCATTGGTATTTCCGGCCTTCCTAAGACATACCGTGACAGGCATACCCTTACTGGGATGTGCTGTCAGCTCTCCAGGCATTTGTGCCTGATAAGCTTGATATCCCAACAGAACTTCGTCCTTTTCCTTGTATGCAGGCACAATCTCAAGCTCCCTAACGGTCATAGCAAGAAGAAGTCTCAACTCTGTCAAAGCCAATTCCTGACCAATACATCCCCGAGGACCTAGCTCAAATGGACGAAACGCATTCTTATGAACGACAGGATCAAGCCATCTTTCCGGGATAAACTTGTCAGGCTCAGACCAGAACTTAGAATTTCTGTGGATGGCCTTGCTTGCTGAGAAGAGGATGAAGCCGTCTGTTGGAAGCTGCTGCCCTGTCTCAGGATGTCTCAGGAAGAATGTCGGAGAGCCTTCTCGACAAGATCCAATTGGCGGTTCTAATCTCAGAGTCTCTTTTATGATCGCAGTGGTATAAGAAAGCTGGTTGAGCAATGTCGGGGTTTCAGATATCCTTCTGGTTGCATCAGATGGTTCAGTCCCCAAGACTGCATCGTGCTCCACCCGCAACTTGGCAAGGACATCTGGATGTTGGTAAAGATAATTGTAAGCAAAGCAGAGCGTAGATGCCGTGGTGTCATGGCCAGCGAAGAGGAAGATCTTCAGATTCTCAATGGTGACATCCAGAAAGTCAGAGTCAATAGTGCTCCTTGAAGTGCCTTCGGAGCCATATTCCTTCATATACGTTCTGATGGCGAGACCATTCACGGTCTTCGGCCCCTCGTTGCATTCGTGATTTTGAAGTTGAGCTTCTATCAGTGGCTGGAGTTGGCTGCGAAGTTGTCGGTTTAGAGACGAGAGGCGAGAGTGGCGGAAAGGATTTAGAAGTCTACCCCATTGAGGTGGCGACCAGTCTGTGACAAGCAGTGAGATGGCACTTTTGAGTGTCGGGAAAATCTTGTCGTCAACGCCTGTTTGAATGCCCAGACTTATACCCAAGACAGAACGACCGATGATATCGCAAGTAGCCTTCATGACACAATCTTCAAGAGGGACAACACGTCCATCTTTAGCGATCTCTTGCAGGTATTTCTTCCAAATCAATGCCTCTTCAATGAACTCAGGAACAAGGGCCGTGATGTTTTGCGTCGAAAAACCAGGATTGAAGGTCGCTCGCCATTTCTTCCAGAACGCTCCTTCGGACAGAACAAGATCTTTTAACCCCGTCAACGGTCGAAATTGACATCTGATAATTTCGTGCTTTGGTCGTGACGTTTCTTGAGTAAACTGCGCCGCGATATCAGGATGAAAGGTTGCCAACATCGGCCATGAGATGGGCCACAGATCGATGTAACAAATGCCCAGCTCCGCGATTTCAGGGTAGTCTCGAGCGAGAAAATCTGGCATCAGTTGACCGTGGACGTCTTCCGGATACTTCATCATGATTTTGCCCACGGCGATGAGGTTACCTAGAAGCCATGAGTGACCAGGTAGTGTTGGCTGTATGCATTAGCGGTGGGCATGAGACCTGAATACTTGATTTAACTCACAAGGTTGTACTTTTTGACCGATCGCCGAAAAAAGACCCGCTGCTGGTAAAGCTTAAAGACAAAGTACCCAATGGACGTGAGGAGGAAGATGCCGCCCCATTTCAGCGCGGGACTGGTTCCAGCCATTCTTTATCGCTCAGATTCGTTCAACAGCGATTATCTACAAGAATAGCCTCGAGAGCTTTGTTTCAACAAGAACACGAATAAGAGAATGTGAAAATTGCAATGGAAGCTCTTGCTTACGCTGCCCCTCTCACTAGTGGCGGAATATCGTTTGCCCAGCATGCTAAGATAAGATGAAGCTCATGCGGTGGAGCCTATCATTGAGCTTCTTTTGTAAACGGAATTCCGTGGACTCAACGGGTTTCAGGCTTGCAGACTGTGTTAAACCTTCGCCTCAATCTGCTTCCCGTGATTGGAGCTGCTACTTAAGATTTCTAAACTCAGAATGGTACTGTGTAGCATGTGTTCCCTGTTGAGTTCTATAGATACAAAAGACTCGAATCTGTCCAAAGCTGGCATAAGACACAGTGGTATTCCTCCATGGAATTGGGATATTGTGAAGCTGAATGGCAGAACTCTCCGGTTTCGTCGATATAAGCTGTAAGACAGATACGGTTGTCATTAATAAGCGACCGTGGTGTAGTGGTTAGCATTAACGCCTTCCAAGCGTTAGAGAGGGGTTCGATTCCCCTCGGTCGCAGTCTTCCAAAAATGTCTCAAAGACGATTTCATTTTTTGATTGTACACTCCTTGAAAACTGGAGCATTTTCTCTTTTTTAGGAACGACAGTAAATGACATTAAGAAATTAGAATTATAGTACAGATGATATCTTAATGAACGCTATTAATGTTTTCCTCCACATATCTCTAGCTAATTATCCTTCCAACTCAGCCCTGAACTCATATGTCCGTTCTCCTGGCCGTTGATCATTAGGGAAGCACCTGATCTTAGTGTCTCGCTTCTCAACCTCATCCACTGGAACCTTCTTGGTAGCTCCCGCAATAGCAGAGAAGGTCATCACACGTTGAGCGTTGTTACCATCACTTGACATAGCATCGATGCCATAGTACACACCA
Source organism: Fusarium oxysporum f. sp. lycopersici 4287 (assembly GCF_000149955.1). NCBI lineage: Eukaryota > Fungi > Ascomycota > Sordariomycetes > Hypocreales > Nectriaceae > Fusarium > Fusarium oxysporum. The sequence continues at coordinate 1,033,870 of NC_030997.1, read as the reverse complement.
ATCGATGCGACGACGAATGACACGGCGTAAACAGCGACAAGGACAGGCCAACCGTAGTCAAAGAAGTTGGCTTTTCGTCGGCGTTCACATTGGTATTTGGTGTCTTCACCTCCGATGCCGGTACCAGACAGCTTGGATGCATCGGCAGCCCATGCTACAACAAGAAGCTGAGGATCAGAAAGGAGTGAGATTATCAAGTCTTCGTACACGCGGCGGACCTGTTGCTGGAAGTCGTGGACGGGAAGACTCTCATGTCTATCGAGGAGGTTGGTGGTTGTAATAGCTCCGTCTGCTAAGACGGATCCCTGGACCTTGACATTGCCGAAGAGCTTCTCACGAAGTCTGAGCCCGAGACTATGGTAGGCGGCTATGCGGCGGTATCGAGCGTAATCATTGCGCGGGCTGACATAGTTCTTCTCTGGCTCCGCAACGTTTCCATCAGCTGTTCCATCCGTGGACTCATTGGTCCAACTGCTCCAGGTAGTATCGATAATCTTTCGCTTGTAGTCACGATTGGTAATGTTGTACTTCTGAAATCCCGAGGTAAAGTTGAAGGTGACGGTGTAATTGACCTCCCAATGATCGCAAGCAAAGATGATAGGAGTGTAATCGTCGTTCCAGCCATCGGCTTCGCTGTCCATCGCATGAGCCTTGGTGTGATCGTCCACGGCGGCGTAGCCAATCCAGATTGAAGGTTCGGTTCGAAAAACACCAAGATGCTTGGGAAAAGGCGGGCCATCGACCTCGGAAGGAATTCCACCAATAGAAACATTGTCCATCTGAGGACGCATATACTCTCCCAGATCGGTGTTTGCGAAGTAGGTGAAGTTGGAGGCAGGTACAAGCTGGCTAAGGTTGAAAGGCGCTTCAGCATCTCCGAAGCTCTTCATCTCGGATCCTACCCCGTTGGCAAGCTCTTCACATTTATATCCAGGCCCGACGAAATGGACAGTCGTTGAACAATCCCATCCATCTCCACAGATCTCGAGCGAGATGTTCGCTTTTTGGGTTGTCTGTCCACTTGAAAACACACCAGCGGCAATGCGGTCAAGTGCAGAAGAAGGAACGTTGTAGTATTCGAAGATGTCGTCGTCCTCCGCAGCTCCCTCGGCAAGGTTTCCATCTGGGGCTGTCCAGTTGTAGCCAGAAAGTGAGCGACCGTTCATAACTTCGCCCTCGGCTTTCTTCGGAGTCTGGAAACTCTCCTTTGCCTCGTTGCTGAAGTTCAAAGTTCGGATTGAGGGGCAGAGTGTATCTTCTATCCTCTCGCCTGGTACGACGTAGAGTGATGCTGATGAAAGAATGACAACAAGAGGGCTGAGCCACATATATACAGCAAGAAACATCACAAACCACGACTTGATCCATGCCTCCCTGTTGAAAAGCTCGATGATGTTGTGGGTAGCTCCGAACAGGGCATCAACAGCGTGGATCGAGAATCCTTTCTGGCCTACGGCTCGCCATGCGACTTGCTGATGGGCCATGACGGCAGCTAGTATGAAGTTTGCGTTGGCTATGAACGAGATTAATTGACCCAGTCGCATCCACCATTGTTGGTGTTTTGCTTCCTGGCCATCGAGATGCATGTATAGAAAGTGATGGCCGACTGCGCCAGCGACCCCAAGGACCAGGCAAGCAATCATAGACCATCGACTCTTCATGATCCTCAACATCAGAGGTCCAGACTCAGGCAAGGCACCAGCAGTAGATCGATTCACGACGTGTACATCAGGAACCTTCGAGTATGTATCATTAGCAGGCGCCTGGCCCATCAGACCTCTGTGACTGTCGTGAGCCCTATCGTAGTCGGAAGTATCTCGAAGATTCGGGCTCTGGGGATCTATCCATAGTGAATGGTGCGGGAATGTCTCTCGTGCGATTGACTCGGGGGAGACGGCCTGGGGAGGGAACTGGCCTAAAGAAGGCTGCGGAGACACGACCGGCGCTGGGAAAGCCTGTTGGTGTTGGACAGGAGAATAAGCATACGTTTTACGCTCCTGTCCATCGTTGACGATTTTACCATCCATTGCGTGTTGATATCCACTCGATGAGGTGGTCGCAGGTTGGGTCGAGGTTTGTCCAAGAGAACGAAAGTCCAGTCGGGAGCCGTATCCAAGGATGTCTCGACGGGAAGTGCTTATATGGGACGAAAACGTGGCGAAATTGCGCTTGCCTCGCTTTCATTAAAGGGTGTCAGCTACTGCAGCTAAAGAATAAGCTGCATAGTCAATGTCTTTGGCCCCCAATGCCCAGAGCCATCTGCGGTGACACCTCCCAGTTGAGGAAGCCTAGCCGAGCCGTCTTCTGGGTAAAGGCCTGCCTTCGTATTTCGTAACGCCCTCCTGGGAACAACGACCTGGGCATTCGTTCCGATGAGACGGGTTTGCTGGGTATCGTCTGATCGAGACCCCATAAGGCTGGTGGCGGATAGCCAAATTGGCGGATGCTGGGATCTGGCTATTACCGATCGCAACCTTGTACAGGTAGTTCCCATGGCTAACTGAAACGAGGCTTTGGGTGTCCTATCAGAGTCGAGGCCGTAACGAAACCCTGGCTCAGAAGCTTGTCTTTCAGACTGCCAAGACACCTGAAGACCTAGCTAGAGCACTAGCACAGCCTGATTCGATACGTAACTGAAGCTTAAGTTGCAACAGTCGCTTTTAAGCTTACATACATAGTCAAGGAATTCTTGGAGAAGGGGGTCAGAAGTAACCCAAAATTACCAAGATGCACTCTGTCATCGCCGCGGACAGTCATCCACCTCGTGCTACCTTCGCAAAAACCAAGTCACACTTGCAATCGAGACCAAATAAAGTTGCCTCACAAGGTTGCAGTAGGCTCGCCATCCCAGCTGTGCTTACTCCCAAGACTTTACCCATGTTCATTCTCCACCAAGTTGGATGCGAATGCAGTTTAGCTCCTTAGCGAAAACCGCCATATACGGTTTTGCCGAGATTGCCAACGTCTTACTGCATAGAAGACAAATTTTTCCGCAGAATGGAATCATGATTTCCCTCCTGAGTGCCGTTGTCACTTCTTTCGATCGTTTTGGGAATCGCAAAGCATGCCAAAGGGAGCTAATTCATTGCCATCGACCGCAAGCGGGCCAATAGGGCAGATTTCTTGGCCATACAGGGTTATAGACAGGAGAAAGAATCTGATTCGCAGGATCGGGAACAGGGGCTTGGTTTTGGGACGATGGAAGGTGGAGTTGCTGGCGAAAGGAGTCCTCCTCCACTGGCACAACAATTCTCAAGCCATAATTAGTCAGTTCGCAAAGTCTTGAGAATGCAAAGGGAATATGCGCAGATTTTGATAAATATTCAAGTCAGAATTATCCTATTGGGACAATTCCAATGCACAGACTTATCGAAAGACTCAAAGCAAAAAAGAAAAGATTTAGCAATGTGGTCTTTAGGGTAGGCGAAATCCTGGTGGCTTTATCTGGTCAGTGTGGAGTTGGCAAGCACATTTACATTATAACGCTCTAATGCCGTTTCGTCGTATGAGTTCCAAACCATCTGGCGAGATGAACCAATGGTAAACAATAGCTTGGAGAAATAAGAGTCGTGACACTATTTAACATAACCCTTACTAAGGAAGTCAAATGCCACATCAAACGCTTTATCCCTGCGAGAAGCCTCCGATAGTGCAGCCTTTTAACTCAAGCTTCATAAGATCCTCACCATGCTCTTAACACAATTGACTGCGAGTTCATCCGTATTGAGGACTCCTGGGAGCTTCCCCCAATTCATATATCCGACACGATAAAAGGAACCTGACTGATCAATAGGCTGATACAAAGTTAGTCCTCGAAAACGAAAACGATACTTGTCTCCCCTATCAAGGAACAATAAGAAATAGAAACGACCCTTTGCGTCTTTGAGTGGCATTGATAGCCGCACGGCCTTACCTTCCAGCCATCCACCAAGATCATCGAGGTCTGTTGCCTCCAAGTATGAGACAAATTGCTCATTCCCTGATCCTTCGTCAAGGTAGAGTTCACCACCTGTCGTTTGGTCTCCGGGAACCATGAAGTCTCCTCTACCAAGGAACAGTCCGACAGATCGATAGACAACTTCAAACAAATGGCCACTGAGTGTGATTGCTCCGCCCATCAAGAAACCGTCTGGTCCTGGTACACCAAGGGGCATTGTCTGCTCGACAGTTATGAAGCAAGGTTCGTGAACTAAGTCCCTATCTGTATTGACCAGACAGTCTCCAGCAAAAGATGTCCAGCTCCAGGACGCTGCCGTACATGTAGCTGATCTCCGTGCTGGAGAGGTGACCTTCCACAAGAGTGCTGCTGGTAGATGACATCGCCAGAGGCCGGCAAGATAGTCTCCACATAGTTGCCGTGACTGCCCGAAAGATTGAACAACACCCAGGAATGCAACCGAACGGTCAGTTTCTCTCGTCAGCTTAGTTCTCATATATGCTAGGACACGCTGGCTCCAGGCACCCATATAGTCTGAATCTTCAGATGGTGCTGACTCCTTGAGGGGCTGGGTTTGACTCCACCATCTTCCCCTGTTGGCTTGTGGTGTTCCAATTGGCCACATCTCGCATGCCAGCTTTTCTCTACAATGCCACCAAAGCTGATGTGAGCCCATGACCAGTGAGCGCTTGGAAAGGTACCATTCTTGATAGACCCATGCCCGAGAGCGCAAGGTGCAATAAGTGATATCGTCCTGTAAGAGGCCATCACACAGCAACTGGAAGACTTCGCCATCAACTTTTACACGAAGCGGCCTGAGGAGGTTTGCATGGCGGGCCACAAAGCTGGTTCCGGAGCTATCGGAGGCTGTGGCAGAGCACAGGTTCAATATTGCATGCTCGTAGACCCGCTTCATATCCTTCGCCTCTTGCACCCAGTCCAACATTGAATCTTGAATAATACAGAGTGAATCAATCCATATGTACTTGAAACCCATTCTGAGAGACAATTGAATGGCTTCTTGATAGGAATTGGGCAGTTCGCGGTTGCTGATGCCAAGCCGAAATCGATCAACGTTCTTCTCAAGAAGCTTGATCGCCTCAACTTTTCCCCAACAATGAGAGAATGCGACATAATCAATTGAATCAACAGAGAGGTTCCTTGGAAAATTGAGGCGAACGCCTAATTCGTCAACGATCTCGATTAATCTTGTTGGCCTGTAATCTGGGCCGCTGTTTCGGCACTTAACATGGGCTCGACAACAGGAGTCAAGCCAGTCCTTGGCAAGTCGGATAAAATCAAAATGATGGTGTGAGACAGGTGGTTTGTAAGAGATAGTACCAGAAGCAGGATCTAGAATTCTTGGTTAGAAAGATTTGACATGTAGGGATTGGAAGAATACCAGGTTCTTTCCAAAGCTGGAAAGCCCAGCAACAGCCACTTGGAGACTTCCCAACAATCAGGCCCTCCAGAGTGTCTACGAAACCGGCATTATGCAGGTTTATTGCATACTGAAAAGAGCTTGAGCGACACTCTTCCAACCTTCGTGACCACGTATGACTATGCCGGATTGTGCCGCAAATGTAACATCCAAGATCGGAAGCCTTCTCTAGGTCAAAGCCGCTCTTGTGGTGAGGCTGACTGAGGCACCGTATGTTGCTTCTCAGGGCCATGTCGCAGACAGCACAAAGCCTCGAAGGCTCTACCACAGAGAGATCATCAGTCATTTGATAGGTTATAGGTCGGGTTATTGACTCTGAGTATAACGTCTGAACGTTTGAAAGCAGTGGTAAGGGAGCAAAATTAGAGAGGCAGATGAGGGGGCGAAGCCCAATTTATGCCTTGGCTTTGTTGCACAACTCGTTTAAGTAAGTTGGACGTACATCTCTGGACGAAATTATCTGTTACACCATTGGGGCAACTATCGACACGTAGCCATGTGAAGTCTTACAGCATTTTCTTAGTAATGGTAGTAGGGAAATTGTTTAGAACCTATTCCTGGCTCGCTATATTGTACTGCAGTATTAGTGGTAAATAGATACATAGTATAAAAACTTTAAAAATCTGAATTAATAAAGTCTGGGAATGATTAAAGTGAAGGATTACCTTGATAGATTTATATCTCTAAAGGCTCAACGTCTTGTTTATTCCAAAATTTAATAATTGAGAGTATTAAATAAACTTATACTTGTCATATTATGTGTGCCGGAACTACCTACGCCGCACTGGTGATAGATTCTGTCGTTTAATAAGTCGCAGGGGTCAGAGAATATTTACGTTCATTATTCGAGAACAGCTAATATTATGTAGTATCTGTTGCTCATTTCCCCCCCTTCGATATAGATCTTCTGGGAATGCTGTTCACTGAGCTTTTGTGTCTTTCCCTCACTAAGCCTTCCCCTCGCTGAGCAAGTATTGATCTAATTGTGTGGAACAGGATGCTCTCAGCTCGCATTCCGGGACCGTGGCTTGACCAGCTTCTCCAGTTATTCCGTCAATCCACTTGACAAGAAACACCAAGGTCTCCGAGATTTGGTCTCTTGACATGATGGCCCCGTTGCCTTCAAGGAGAGCTTGAATTGCTTTTGTGTTTTCTAATTAATTTCAAGTCAGTGACTGGCAATACTGGCAGGATTTAGTAAGCGAACCTTCTGGGCTAGACATGGCGTTTACTTGTTTAGTATAATGATAGGAAATACAAATAGGCCATAAATCGAGCATTGAAAAGATAGAGTCACAAGTAATGGCACATCACTGACACACTGACCATTACCTCAGATAGTCAAAGCCACTGCAGTTTATTGTCAATCACCGTCATTGTCTCGGTGATAATTGTCATTCTCGTCGGTGATGCCTACTAAGAATACGCAACGCCTATTCAATACTATTCACTGTAATTTCTCGTTAATCACTGTCGTTTTATGCCAATGAGTATTCTCTCCCTGGTAGTTTCTGTTGTCCCCTGTTAATCAATGAGGACAACAGCTTTGGGCAACTCAACAGGGAGAAGCTGAAACTCCTTCTTTGATAACCCCATGCTAACCAAATAACCCAATCCCGATGAGTCGCTATGCCTCTAACGCTACATCTCCATTTGCTCGGGACTCACTGTCTGCCAGTGTCGTAGGAATCGTTCCAGCGTCATCCACCTTATTATTTTGCTTCACTGCAAAGCTCAAGTCTTTTAACTTACGCAACAGAGCCAACAGTGAGTACCCAGGCTCTCTATCAAGTGTTCACCTTGGTGCTTTATATCATGGATCTGTTCTATATGAATTAACTCCGGTCGCCTTGTTCTTACTGACCTTCCCTGTACGCACGCACTCAACTCATTGACGCGCACTCGACACTTCGGCATGCAGATTCTTCTCGACAACAGCTCATCTACATTCGAAGTCATGATAAGGTTGCTGCTTTAAAACCCCTCATCATCAACTTAGGGGTACGGGTAATCTAACCCCAGTGCTCTTTTATCCTGACCCTCGTCACCAGATACTGGCAAAATTGCTTCTTGGCGACACTTGCTTGCTTCCTAACTCTGCTTAGGCTATTTGTGTTTACTGGTATGTCCATCTTTATCTCGTCGTGGTTGCATTGCCTTGCCAACTATCTCCTCACAAAAGGTGAAGTTTCACTGCATCCAGCATGTTTCGTGACATTTAGTATCTCAACAGCAGTTCATTTGTGTTTACGTTGACTAGCATTGGTATGCGCTCACTGGCGAGGCCGGCCGGGTTTAAGAAGGCTTGTGTGATCTTGAACTAAAATGACAGAAATAACTAGTCTAAAGGCCCAATACGTTGCACCAAACTTACCTAAGACTTTTCTATCATTTAGAATAGAGGTCCTAAGCTTTCTTGCGCCCTGCAGGAAGGACCATAGTCTGGTAGGGTAGAAGGGGGAATTTTTGTTATGGACGGACTAGGAAGGGTGGCTATGGTGGGTGATTTCTGGGATTTTATAGCAATTGAATGGTTTTCTTAACCAGAGGCACCCTATGAAATTATGATACACTTCCTGTTCATTTGAAGCATATGGAAATTTCCTATGTACGTGGGGACGTAAATCACTGAATGCCGTCTTCCGCTTAGTCAATGCAGAACTATCATGTCATCACGGCGGTGTGTCGGCCCCGCCAGGATGCCCCCCAATGCCGGCTTCAACCACGCACGGAGCTCCCCCATTACCGGGTCGCCGCATCTCGAGGTTCAACTCGTCAGAAATCACTACACCAATACTCGACTCTCAGAAAATCGATCCCACTCGGCCATTGACTTGCGGGTATCGGAATCGGCCCCACAGCATCAGGTCACTCGGCATTAGGTGTCAGCTATATAGCTAAGTTCCGTCGCACAAACCGTCCATGTTCTCGGCAAGTAAAACAACGCTGTCAAAATTTCAAAAAGAAAAAAGCAAGGATGTCGCATATTAAGCAAGTAGTAGCCATAAGGAGAAAGCCCGGCCTCACCCGACAGGAGTTTTTCGATTATCACTTCCAAGTTCATGGCAAACTCAGCCAAGCACCCTCTCCAGATATTACTCCATCGTATGTCGACTAATCTTCCACCATACAACTCTAACAGGTTTCACAGAAAGTATTTCCAGACCCATATCCAGGATGCAGTATACTATCATCAGGAAGGCCAAGGCGTAAACGCCAATCCTTGGTGGGCCTTTTCTGATGACATCGTTGAGCTTTACTTCCAATCTGAAGATCATATGAAGACGATTTTCGGCTCGCAATATGTCAGAGAACACGTCGCGCCGGATGGTATCAACTTCTCCGACTTTGCATCGGCATTACCCGTGACTGTTCAGGAAAGAGTTGTTCCGCTACACGAGTCTGAGAACGCGCCATCTGAAGACGTTGATACCTTATCGGTTTCACCTGTCGCGATGTACTACTTAACTGTAACCGGCGGCGAAACCGACGATATCATCACTGGATTCGTCAATAGTTTGCAGAAGTTCGCAGGGAGCCAGGTCCGCACTCTTGTTGCGAATACTCCAGTAGAGCTGAGCCTCAACCCGGATGCTTATTTTGGGAGCAACCCCAACCGTCCAAAATTCAATTTGATCTTCGCAATCCATCTGCGCGGTAAGGAAAGCGTCGCGGATGTGAGGAAAGCCCAGAAACATTTTGAGGCGGGGCATGGAGCCAAGATCAATCTCCCAAATTCATGGATAGCCTTCGGTCAACGCGGCCTCGTCCTCAATCAGGACCACAATATTCAGGTATGCTTTTCGTTATCTTTACATTTGGAAGCATGCTTACTTGCCACAGTTTGACTCATCTCGGCAGCCCAAACTATAGGAACATGAGAGAGATGGACGGCATCAATATTGGCTGCATGTAATGATTAGAACGTGAGGAAGTCAGTTTGGGAATATGAATCTCATTTTGAACCGTCGTTATTATCCAATTAGCTGATCCCCTGTGGCTTAGTTGGCTAAAGCGTCCGACTGTTATTCATAGACAATCGGGAGATCGGAAGTTCGAGCCTTCCCGGGGGAGATTCGCCTCTCAATTTCATTTTTTGTCTAAATTGATATTTTAAGCACTCCCAAATAATCACTCACAAACTTGACTCTTTTCTTTTCCCATCCTTCTGGTCACCCGACTTGTTGTCATTACGCATGTATGATGATTGAAAGGCGGGGTTCGTGTAACCCGAGCCTCTGGCTTATTCTCAAGCCCCCGCTCACATTGACCTCAATCTCCAATTCTTCCATTAAACATTCCAACAAGGCATGGCAACTTCCGCTCAACCTCACGTCATTGTCGTTGGCGGCGGTATTATTGGTGCCGCAATCGCCTGGCACCTGGCTCAACACACTAGCGTAACCGTAGTTGCAGAGGACATTGGTGGGCCCGCCTCCAAAGCCTCTTTCGCTTGGCTCAATGCGAGCTCCGTCAACCAAAAGTTCTACTACGAGTTTCGCCGTCGATCCCTACAGAGATGGAAACAGATCCATACGGAGCTTCCAGACCTTCCAATCTCCTGGAGTGGCTCCATTAATTGGCACAAACCCACTGAGGTCCTGGCGAAGACCGAGCATAACCTCACCGCATGGGGCTACGATATCGCCGACATGAAGAAATCCCAAGTTTCTAAGCAAGAGCCATTCTTTGATCAGTCTACCTTGCCAGATCGGGCCCTCTACTACCCTGAAGAGGGTGCTATGGAAGCCCATGTTGTCGCTCAGATGCTCGTGGCGAATGCAGAAGCCCAAGGCAACGTGAAAGTAATCAGAGCGACAGCTAAGGGGCTTCTCCAGGAGAGTGGAAGCGTCAGGGGAGTCAAGCTGGCTTCTGGCGAGGAGATCTCTGGCGATCATGTTGTCGTGGCTGCTGGGCTGGGTAGTGTGCCCCTTCTGGCTACTGAAGGAATCACAGTCCCTATCACCTCGGTACCAGCGCTGATTGTAAACTCGAAACCGACTGATGAAAGCTTGGTCAGGCATGTAGTCAACTCGAAATATCTATACATTCGGCAGACATCAGATGGAATCATCAAGGCGGGCTGCGAGAATCCAGGCGATGACCCAGGCGACGATCCGGAAGCAATGGCACATCAAGTCTTCTCCAAGGTCCGATCAACGCTGGTTGGGGGAGAGACCATTGAGTTTGACTATTACACAGTGGGTTACAAGCCGACTCCTAAAGACGGCCTGCCAATCATTGGACCAACTGGACTGGAAGCGGTCAGTGTCGCTGTCATGCACTCTGGTGTTACAAACGCTGCTATTGTCGGAGAACTGCTCAGCAAACAGATCCTCACAGGCGAGATGGATCCAAACCTTGAGCATTTTCGTCTCGATAGATTCAATGAATAAGTGAAGAGATATCGTATTAAATGAATGCTGATATCTAAACCCGATTCAAGGAGTCTGTGGCTTTCGACCATAAACCGCGCGGTAACGAAAGAAAGGATGGTTCGCAGTCGATCTAAGCTCACGGCGCAGCTGCGCGCAGTATACCTTGACTTCCTGCATAGACCAGCCCAAGAGCTGGCTCGCCATGTACAAGACGTAGCCTTCAAAGTCTTGCTCCAGAGCGGCTAGAACATACTGACCAATCTCTCTCATCTTCTTATCTTTAGGCCACCCACCGATAGCAATCTGTAAGTCAGCTGCAAGTCCCTGATCGTGGATGTCAAAGTAGACTCTTACCTTGTAATCAGCGACTTGAATATCCTCAAAGCCAGCCTCGCGCATGCACTTTTGCTGAAGGTCATCTTCGATTATGGTACATGGTTGTCCCATCTTCTTCCCCCCCTCGATAAAGAATCTTCCCCATTCATGCATAGCGCTGGTATCTGTGACGGTTCCATCGTCGCTCTCCATCATTGCTGAAGCCTCGTGACTTTCAACCCAGCCGCCGGGTCTACATGTCCGGAATGCTTCTTTAAATAAGGCTGACCAGTCTTTGATGCTGCCAAACAGATAGCGCATGTGAACAAAGTCGATGGAATCGGGGGCGAATGTCCATGGCTGCGTACAATCGTCGATGTGGCTTTCAGAAGATATCAGCGGCAGAAAGATACAGATGAATGGTACATCTGGCTCACAATTCGAGGTTCGGTGGAACCCATGACGGCTGGATAGGTGAGATATCGGTACCTACGACTTTTGCGCCTGGGAATTGGTCGGCGAAGTCACTTCCGGGTTTCAGCATTAGCATATGCTCTCTCCACTAGTGGCGTTCGTCTTATACGTACATAGCCCAGATACCTAGATGTCTTTCGTCAGTATCGACCCACTGCTAATCTGAAGACGATCATCCTACCTGTTCCGGTTCCAATATCCAGAGCTGACTGACTGGTGTGAATTCCGAGGCGACCGAAGATCAGGGCTATTCACAAACCTGTATATTATCCTTCAAAGGCGATAGAAATAGTTTATCATCAAGCAGAAGGCTGAGGAAATGATGTCTGGCAGATTCAGCGGCCGAAAGAATGGGGCAGTAGATGATGGGAAATCTCACACTATATCCATCGACTCATTCTGCTGTTCATCATTGGAAGCCCTGATAAAATGGCGTTAGCTACTGGATTCGCGACGTCAATTGTACACAACAGTACCAGTATTGAGCGTTTCCTCTTTCTGAGTGAAACGTTCGTCCTTGAATGGTTCGGTACGACAAAATGCTCGAAGTCATTGACGCTGTCGACTCGGCGGGGTCGGAGATGAGAGAGTCGGCATCATTATCCTGCGCCTCCACTTCCTAGAATGCGTCAATACTGTGTTACCTGAAGCTAAACTGATATTGCCATACTTCATTCAATTGCTCCCAGTGCGTGACTGGATGCAAAGGCTGAGCTGTCGTGGAATCATCATCTCCAGTCACTGTAACAGGAGTTGTTTCGTCTAATGCCATGATCAAAGTCGCACAAAAAAAGAAAAAGTTTTGTTTCGCAAGGAATGAAGCATCCATAAATCCCTCAATGGGGGGATGTGTCTTGGAAAGGTTTCTACCCCCGGTCATTCTGCTGGTTCGCTTCCGACATCTTCATGATATGATTCGGCCAACGCGTCCTAACACCGTTGGGGAATCCATGCGGATTATTCCCAGAATAGCAATGAAATACAACGTTGATTTTAATGATTGGCTAAATTTCAAGCAAATGATGTGCTTGGGGCCATGGATAGTCTCTTAGCCGTGTCTTGAATTACAAGTGTCATCTTGCGTAGTCTAATACTCAATCCATCAATCAAGTGTATCGCCGCTTATGCGATAAACGATAGAAAGCCATAGACGAATAATGGTCCATGTGCAGAAGAAAATGTCTTGAGTTACATGTACAGCCGCAAATAATACATCGGCCTCTGAAAGTATAGTATTACAAAGTTCGATCAACGAAAGGTTCCTGATGGTAATTGACAAAGTTTTGAGTTACCGATACACTTTCAGTTGCAACATATATAAGAACCATTTTCCACCTCATTTGCCGGAGCTGCATTCATTTCATTTCATCTTTCATCTTCATCATGGAGTCTTCCACGCCATCCTCTGGAGAGTCATCCGCTCGCCACCCTCCTGTTAATCAACAGTACAAATTAGTACTCATCAATCCTCCAAGGCGTAAGGCTATTTTCGGCGCCAGTGCCGAATCTCGTGCAAGCGCTTGTCGGTTCTACAGGGTGCATCTTCCTTGCTACTCTGCCAAGGGGTCTCAGTGACACGCACCGGGAACGTTTTGGGTCAACCCTGAGCTGGACGCTCTGAAGATTCACGGATTGGATTATTTTACAACCTTTTCGAATGGTATTTGACACCATGACCGCGAAAAGGCAGGACTAGTATTGTATCTTTTGGACTCAGGAGTAGTCTCTCATTTGGTCGCTTTTATGAACTTGCCGCTTCAACAGACCAGCTTCGCCAAGTTATTGGCCGACTTCAGCATGCCACCTTTATGCATTACACTAAATGGGATAGGCTAAACATGGCTTTCGCCAAGTATTTCAGCTGCTGCCTCGGCCGCCAGTTCCCATTGAGGTATCCCCGTTCACTTCCTGTTGCGGGGGCGACTGGTAGCTTTTCACGGCAGCAAGACCCACGTCCTATCGAGGACGATATACCCAATAGTATCTGCATTATTACCTTCTCTGATTCTGGGCGAGTCGTTCAGGATTGGATGAACGGGTTTCAACGGCTAAGACCGACAACACCATGTGTCTTCAGATTTGCATATGCAACCGACGGATTTGAATCGCCATTTATTACCGATAGAGCGGGTGCTATGAAGTATCTCAAGGACGAAGGTGAAAGGTGGCAAGAGTATTTTGACAAAGGAACAATGTCGCCCCCTGACGGGCCATGGCAATTTTCAAATGGGACCCCAAAGCAGCTTCATAGCGAACTTCAAACTGCATTTGGGTTTTGGACTTTTCCTCTCGAGCCTCAAGGTCCATCAGGTAAGGACTATCAACGGCCACGAGGCTTCTCGATACCATTTTACTATTTTCTGCCTATCAACTACAGCTATGCGTACTTCACTTATATAGGCCTCACGTCTATGAGGTTTCAAGGACTATATGGGGATCTCTTATGCCTGTAGTATTAAGTTATGAGGTTGAAGTTGATCAATAATCTCACCGTACCTACTTACAAGTCCATGGAATCTGAGATTCAAGGTCACTTGCTACTTTACAAATTTACGGAGATGCCGCATGACCAATGTTGGGCCCTGTCGAGGGGAGGCAAGAAACCTTAGGACCTTTATCGTGCCAAAATGACTAATCTAAAGGCGTCCTAAATTTAACTAATTCTATCTGCAGCGGTCTGGTCCTCCTAAGCAATATCCTATATTGAGTTACTGAAGTGCCACTTGCTTCGAATCAAACTTCAGGCTTCTGACCGTACACAATCCTTTGTCTGAAGTACGGATGATGTTGACCTGATCGGATCTCTCGTCGGAGCTGAGTGCACAGAGCTCTGACCTGATCCTCAGTCCATCCCAAAAGCTCGCACGCCAGGAACAGAAGATACCCCTCATAATCTCGCTCCAGAGCTGCCTGCATATAATGTCCAACCTGCTTGAGTCGTTCTTCTGTATGCCAGCCTCCCATTGGCGCCTGTTGCGAAACTGTTAGGCTGATCCAGAAAATTGACATGGAGTATGAAGTTACCTTGAGGTCGACGACGTGGATGTTGACAAATCCCGCTTCTTCCATCGACTTCCTCTGCACATCTTCTCGGATGATAGCAAAGCTTCTTCCTGCACGTTGGCCGCCTTCTTCGAATACTTCACCCCAGCGTTTCATAGCGCTTCCATCTGGAATAGAATTGTCGTCACTTTCCATAGTAGATGAGACTTCGTAGCTTTCGACCCAGCCGCCCGGGGCACAAGCTGTGAACGCTTCGCGGAAAGTGGCAGTCCAGTCTGTAATGCTTCCCAGCATGAATCTCATATGGACGAAGTCAAAGGAGTCGGGTCGGAAGGTCCAGGTGTCGTTGCAGTCCTCGATTTCGCTACCTAAGGGTGAGCTTCGGTGCTATTATTGGCAGTAAGGGGAGCTTACAGCTGTAGATTTGATGGCATCCAGGTTGGCTGAATAGGGCTGATCTCAGTGCCCACGACCTCGACATGAGGATGTTCGTCGGCAAAGTCACTTTATCGTGATCAGTCTCATTCAATTTCCAATCCACTCGTTACTTACATGGCCCAGATAGCTATAACATCGTTAGAAACAGATGATTGAGTCAATACCGGGGCGTCTTACCTGTTCCCGTCCCAATATCAAGCACCCTCTGTCAAAACCATTATCAGCAAATGAAATCTGATACGGCAGGACCAATGAATCTAACCTGGATATCAGGCTTGAGAGGTGCCAGATGTAGTTTATCTTCCAGCAGAAGTAGAGTAAAATGATGTCTAACTATTGTTAGACGCCCTCATCATATTTTCACAGTGCGTTCACTTACGCAATGTCCAGAGATTGGCTGGCCTGATCATCATTGGATGCCCTGGGGCTTGTTAGAACCGTCTCATGTTGAACGGAAGTACTCATACCAATACTGGGCTGTACCTCTATCTGAATGATAGGTCCTGCCATGCAGGGTTCGGTACTCGAAAATACTTGAGCTCAAGGAATAGGTCGAGTCCGCCACGTTGGATCCCAGAGCAGAGTCCAGGTCTGAATCACTGTGGCCATCAAAGCCCTCGTCAGTTTCGGCATCATCATGCTCTGGATCTTGATTCTGGTCACTCAAGTCAGCCATTATGTTCGAACTCTTCGTGCAAGTTTCGGACCTCTTGGCCCTGCTGGAGGTTCTGTAAGACCTCCCAAGCCGGCGTTGGAGCGGGCGGCAGAGTCAGCCCAGGCGTTTCTGTAGGTTCGCTAGCCATTGTATTGCAGTCTCTCTTGAATGAGGCCTCTGAAGCGATGATAGTGCTACGAATTCGTGGTCAAAGAGGGGGTTTTATCAATTCACTCAGCACTGATTACGACACTGGCTGCTTATTCCCCCAGTAGCGCGGCACGTTCGGTTGTGACGCCAATATTGATGTACTAGACGCAAAAGGCAAAGTGTTACGGCGTGGCGGTGCCGATTAAACCTATTGGAGGAAGTTTGGGGCAACATTCCAGGTGCTCGGACACTGGATCGTCATCTTAGTGGCTTGGTAGTGCTTGTTCCCACGCGAGCTACCAATTTCTTTATAACCGGGAGCTTTCCGCGGGGCAGCCTCGTTGAGCAAATACGCGAAAATCACACAGAGCCGAGCCAATCGAGAGCTGGTGATATGAAAGCGAAGGCTGCCATCTTTTCCGCCTGAGGCAAAAGAGAGGCTGTGTTGGGTGACAGGGGAACAATACGACTATCATAAGACGTGTCCGTTATATCCGTGGACGCGGGATTTGCAGTCTGTGCATGCCGGTAGATATCAATTTACCGTTACATCCGGTCGATCTGAATTATGTCCATCAATCCGACGCGAGGGTTTAGAGGCCCGCGGAGAGCGATATTGTCCGACTTACGAAGAATGATTAGTCGCAAGGCACGGCGATTACTAATTAGAGAGTCATTTTTAATATAATCGGTATCTTCGGGATAGATCTCTGGATGACACGTAATTGATGCTCAACTCAATTGCTCTTCCAGGTGCCAGACGACCTAGGATGATTGGACTGCGGGTTAAAAATAGCTAGCCAAAAAAGATGCTAACTTCATCTAATAATCACCCTAAACCTACACAAGTATTGATCTCACTTGTGAGCAAGGTCTTCTGCTTTCCAGGATTCCTTTACTAACTCTCAATCTAAAGAACTGCCCAAAGGTGAGCAAGATTCAAGATACCCTGGATCCGACAAGTTGAACGTCGCCGAGCGAGCCGTAAACCACGAGGGCATTGAAGAATAAGAGTAAAATTGACCGTCGACAATCGACCTGTTTTCAATAATTTACAGCACATACAAATTTGATTGCGCGACTATTCTACTGAACCCCATTACCGTTATTTGCAATCAGATTAGGCGCTCCACGAAGGTTTCCAGAAATCTTCTTGGGAGTCGCCAGTTCCTTCAGCCACGCCGTAATATCAGCAACTCCCTCGACCTCCTCCACACTCATCGCATACAAGACCAATCCAGCAACATGAGGAGCGGCCATTGAAGTTCCATCTTCAGTAAATGTGTATGTGTTGGACTTGTGACCAGCAGAAGTAATACCTACTCCAGGGGCCAGAATATCAACAGTCTTTCCCCAGTTGGAGAAGTCAGCGACAGCCCAGTTGGAGTCAATTGCCCCAACAGTGATTGCGGTCGAGGCAGAACCAGGCGACTCCTTAGCGGCATCTATAGCATCGTTACCGGATGCGACAACTGTGACGACACCCTTCTTGGATGCAGTGTCAACAGCTTTGTTGAAGGCGGTGGACTTTTCGCCGCCGAGAGACATGTTGATAACGGCTCTCCATGTGCGATCTTTCTTGATGATATCGTTGACGGCCCAGTTAAAAGCGTCAAGGACGATAGATGTGTCAGATTCATCGCCGTTGAAGACCTTGAGGGCGAGGATATTGGCCTTTTTTGCAACGCCATAGGTCTTACCAGCAATGGTACCAGCAACGTGGGTTCCGTGGCCATCATCGTCCTTGTTGTTGCCCTTCCAGTTGGTCCAGGCAGCCTTTGCACGGCCACCGAACTCATTGTGAGTCACTCGGACACCGCCGTCAATGACATAGGCATACATGTCAGTGCCAGCGTAGTCATCATAGATGTACTCCTTGTAACCCTTCTTGCGATGAGAAATCGTGCCGAGACCCCAGGTGGACTTCTTCTGCGTGATCTCATCTCTCTTCTCGAGGCTTCGCTTGCTCTTGATGCGATTGAGCTTCCATACACGGTTGGGCTCAACAGCCAGGACCTTGACGGACTAGTTAGCTTGTTTGTTCATCTAGGTACTGGCGACGGACGGCCAAGGCTCGACTTACATCTGGGCTCTTCTTGATCTCCTTGATCGTCTCTGTGTCGAATGATCCAGCATATCCCTGGAAGCCAGACTTGCTGTCATAAGTCTTTTCGACACCAACTTCGGTCTCGCGCTTGGTGAGACTTCTCTTGTGAACGCCTTTGACCCATTTTAAATGGGCCTTGGCCATGACAGCATCGACCTCAGGCTTCAAGGTGATGATGTAACTGCCTGGGATGATAGCGCCGGCCTCAGCAGCTGGGGCAGCAGGTGCAGGGGCAGCAAGTCCGCATCCAAGAAGGACGCTTACTGCAAGGGCGATATTCTTGAAATTCACCATGATGAAGAAGAGAAGTCAGAAGGTGATGATTGTACTTTCTTGGAAGGAATTCTGGAGGATCAACGGCGGGTCATATATACCCGCCCTTAAATACTGCTCTACATATTTAATATTAAACCCGTCACTGGGACTTCTCCTCAGCCCAAGCTCGCCTGCGAATAGTGCAAACGAGATGGCGCACCGCCGTAGCTGATTGCGATCAACATGCGATTCCCCACCCGTCCCTGGCCGTTCCTGAGCATGCTTAATTTTTAGCTATTGACCCTAGATCCGAAAATGCTCCCTCAAAACGAACAGTGGCTGGTCTGGATGTGGCTGGATTTGTGTTAGAGGACCCCGAATTCCAGCGCTGTGGGTGACTATTTTTCTTTGGGCATGCTAGTTCGCAGCTGAATTCCCTTTCCGGAATAAAATGATATGGATTTGAACTCTGAAATCAATAGACAGAAAAAGGGACGCTGTTTGTTTCACTTTTTTGAAGGGTTGGGGGGGCACGTGGAGCCGAATGACAATGCGAGGGATAAGGGAGGGAGAACATGGCATTGTGTCCTTTTATACAGTTGCCCCGGCTATGACAATGGCATTCTTCTGTGACATCTCGGTAAAGTACAAAGGCCTGAATCAATTGTATTGGAAACCGCTTAAATGTCACCAAAGCTCGTTTTTGGACTGCTCCCAGGTAAAGGTTCTTGAGCCTCGGTGTTCGAATCTTGTTCTAAAACGGCTTTGCTCATGCCAAACACCGCAGCAGCTCATATCTCATAACTTGCAGCCCATTGAGATGAAAAGTTAAGAAAATCAGTCATAACGCTAACTTCAATAGTGCATCTGATGAATCTATTCCACCTGTCGATAGACCGCCTTGTGAGGTCGACTGCACAATGTCTATCTAATGCACGCTGCGCCGGTTCCCCTTGCGTTAGTCTACCGATTCACGTCTCTGGCTGGCCGAACCCCTAGTGGATCTCGAGTGGCTTGCTCTACGATCTCTGGTCTGCAGAGTCAGACGTTTGGGATAGGTCCTGTTCTTTCCGTAGGCCATGGCCTAGACCAGCAAGGACAACCTGCATACGTTCCGAACCATTACATTGCCTCAAATGGCATCTGTTGGCCGCTGAAAGCCGTCGATAAATACTTAGACCAGTATCACAATGCCCCAAAGAAGTGTCTTCAACTTCACAACAACATACTGTAGTATTGGCACTCGTCGACAAGTCACTTAGCAATGCCGCATTCGCTGTTTTTCACAGTCAGAAGCTTGTTATCAATCTCATGTTCAACTGCAGGTCCCAAGTCGGCTGTGGCTTGAGACTTTCGATAGCGCCTGTTTCTCGAGACAAAATGACCACTACATTCCAGAGGCGGGTGACCACGAGGCTGGCTGGGATTCCCAAGGATGGCCTGCTATTTTAGTGTATAAATAGCCGCCGTTCCTCAAGTTTCATAGAAACTGAATACCATTGGTCATCGAAGTTCTGTTATGTGATAGCCTTCGAGGCTGAAGCGTGGAGCGGCTGACCATATTAACTTGCTCAAGTGTCTGGAAGAGTGAGTGGATCACAAAAAAGCCGGCATAGGTCCAGCTCAAGAGCCAAAATAGCGATGAAAAGCCCTCTTTATGATCGAGACCGAAGCCGGATGTTTTAGTCCGACACCAAGAGCTTTGAATGGGGTGATGAAGCTACGTGCCGCCGTTCAGGCGAGGCCGGCTGAGAAACAAGCTTGTTACCTTATTCAACAGTTCCGAGACGCAGACTCAGATCGTGTATTGTAACCCCTGACTGGTTGAACTGGATCTGATCTATGGTGCGTATTTATCGTAGCCGCTGGCTGAGTAGAACGGGGTCCACCAACTTCTCTAACGGTCTTTCGTGGTTACTAGCCGGTTGTTCATCTTGAAAATGTCAGTATCACCATGCCCGGTTTTGATTGGTGTTTCCAAGCCTTTAAAGGCTACTCAAAACATGGGACGCCTGATAATGCGAATTGCTATACTCATGAGCCCGTTGAAAATAGCTATGCTAAGCTGAAAAGCACACGGGGAACACTAAAGATGGCTTGTCGAAGCCTGGCTTCCCACCATGATATGATCCATCAGAGTTTCAGCAGCTCCCTCAGGTGACCAACTCTTCATCCGATCGTCACTCAACAGGTATGCTTTGGGAAATCCAGGTAGATCTGTCTCCCCAAGCACCATCCTTGCGATAGCTTCGCCAGTAAGCCAGCACTTATCCATCCCATGCCCATTAAACCCCGCAGCAATCCACTCTCCACTTCCACTTCGTCCCGTGAGGTTATGCGGAAGCTTTCCCACAATCGGCATACCATCTGCCGTGAACCCCATTATTCCGGACCAGATATTACTTGCCTTTGCGGGAGCTGCATCCTTCCAGATCTTTGGGGCTGCAGAAGTTAGGGTTTGGCGAGCATCATCTGCAACATTCGAGTCATCGCTTGTGAGAAGACCACGAAGGCTCTGGGACTCGCCACCGAGGAACATAACCCTGGTCTTTGCATTCTGTTGAGCGTAGTATAAGCCCAAATGAATGTGTCCAGTCTTTGCGTCGTATGTGCCAAGAGAAACCTGGGACCAAGACATCTCGTGACCAGCTCGTGGAAAGGCTGGCCCAAGGTTCTGCGTAGACATAGTCCCGCGTAGTGGATATAGATTGCCAACGAGGCCAGGAATCAGATTGCTTGAGTAGCCATTAGTGCAATGAATGATGTTTTTAGCTCGAATGGATCCTCTTGATGTACGCACTAGGTATGGGTACTTCATCGCATCGTCCTGCAACTGTACCGAGAGAACGGGCGTCATCGTCTCGAGGGTGAAGCGGCCTGAGAACTCTTCTCTTATAGACGCTAAAACTGCAGTCAGAAGCCGATATGGCCACAAGGCTGCGACTCCTGTTTGTGCAACTGCGCCGACAACATTTGTGAAGTTGAAGATCTGCGATAAGCAGTCAGCAGTTGGCGCATGAAGGAGTGTTACTCAATCTACCTTGGCCGCCTCCTCCCTGTTGTATACCTTGAACTTGATCTCACTGTCAGGCACCGCTTTGAGTAGTTGCTTGACTTCTTCAATAGCGCCTCGAAATGAAGTTTGATCAGTATACGATGTTGCTGATGTCACCTCGCGAAATTCCACGGCCTCTCTATCCTCCGGATTCAACTGGGCGATAAGCTCTTTTAGGCGACGGATGTTCGCCTCGCTAAACCGCACAGTCTCTATCGCACGCTCAACGCCAATTGTGTCGACAAGAGCTGGAAACAAAGAATCGCTGTCAGAGACAAGATGTCCTCCATTTCGCCCAGTCGCTCCGCTTACGGCCGTGCGGGCCTCAAGCATAGTCACCCTGAGACCAGTTCCTTTCGGATGGTTCAAGAGACTGTGTGCGGCGCCGATACCGGTGATTCCAGAACCAATGATGACGATATCGGTTTCTGAGGGCAAGGCATGGGACTGTGCGTTTGCTACGTCTGGATGCGGTGGAGTCTGCCAGGTCGGTGCCGTTGGGTTTGTACTCGGTAGCCCCGACTGAACGGTGATGAGCTTCACGACATCTTGGATGAATCCTAATACAGTGAGTCAGAGCAAACTATATGAGATAGAGAGAGGGCCATAGGCTTACCGTTTCCAGTCATTTTTGAACACGAATGAGTGTTTGTTGTATTCTCAAGTCCCGGTATCAATTGGAATGTAACGCGCGGGGTAAGCCTTGCTCATTGGTGTTACAAGATGGGTCAGAAGATGATGTTCCTACTCAATGTGAAGCCGGAAACTGAACGATACAGCTCTTGAGATATAGTCAGCGATTAAGATTATTGTGTATTCTATTGCCTCGATATGGTCTTTCCCTTATCTATTGCTTGACATGATCCCTGAAAAGGATCGGGATCATCCCCCCTCGCATAGGCATGCTTCATTGGGTCTAGATCGTCCATGGAGCCCCTGCAATGACCCGATTGGTGGCTCCATGGTCTCAGCTCGAATAGATGGCCTCAGTCAGGTGAAACTCTTCAGTTGAGCATAATTGTAGGTTTCGCTATCAATCATTATTATTCTGTGAATTGTAGTATATTTTTCTAGAAGCGAAGCGAAAATCCTTTATAATTTTGGACCGCTATTCATGCTCAGCTGGAATGTTTCTCCCGTCAACATCTTCAGCAAAATAAGAATGGTAACGTCGTCTTGTATAAGGCAGTTTATCCAGTACATTGACCTTCACCGTCCCCGATTGTCGTATAAACGAGCCTTAATTCTATTTGTCCTTCCAAGTCATAATGTTATCTTGTTCGTGGTCCTGCGTCTAGACGCCTCGTCGCAAGTAGTGCCGTGTCCTCCCATACGGAACCCTCGGTCTCTGAGACGGTAATCTCGGGATCCGAATAACACAATCTACAAACCCCGCCTCCGAGCAACTTGAGGGGTTCGTTTCAACGACGAAAGTCGCCCATACCGATATTCTACCATACCTAAGAAAGATTATCATCATGTTGAGGGGCGTTTGCGGGGTTTGGACGCTCCTCAACCTGCTTAATCGAGTTAGTGGATCACCAAGCGTTCACCTGCATCTCCAATGCGACAATTGCCCCTCTGTAATTGAAGTGTTTGAGGGTAAAATTCATTGTTATCAAGCTTATAAAAACTGCCTAGGGACTGTATAGACGTTTTTCTACCAAAGAGCCTCATTTTCTAGTATCTCTTCTCTATTCAACAAGCTTTCCTCGACAACTTGGTCAACATGCCTGCCAGCAAAACTCCGATCGGCACTACAGAGCTTAGCGTTCAGGGGCTTGGTGTTGTGAAGGGCCTGAGCTTCCCTAACAACATCCACCAATTCAGTGGCATTCCTTACGCATCGCTCTCCAAGCGTTGGACACGCTCACAACTCAGGACTTCGTGGCCTGACGATTTTCACGATGGGACAAAGCTGGGGTAATTAAGATCAAAGTTCGCTGCTATGTAATGATTGCTGAATCTGCTTACAGACCCAGCGCACCAAACCCGCCGGAGTACAATATACCTGAAGATATCCTTATCCCAGTTGACATTGCGCCCCATTTTGAAGAGCCAATTGAAGATGAACTCAATTGCCTTGTCATGAACATCACAACACCAACACTGGGCTCTGACTCTGGTGCGAAATTGCCCGTTATGGTGTATATCCATGGCGGATCTTTTCTTTTTGGCGGTGCCAATAAGGGCGTGTTCGATTGCGTCAACTTGACGACCTTTGCTGCAGCCCGCAACACTCCAGTTGTCACAGTCAACCTCAACTATCGTGTCGGCCTCGGTGGCTTTCTCGCATCGGCCGCAATCAAGCAAGATATAGAGCGCGATGGTCTTGAAGGCGTAGGGAACTTTGGTCTTTACGATCAGCAGGTTGCTTTGCATTGGGTGAATCGATACATAGCCTCTTTTGGCGGTGATCCCGACAACGTCACTATCTACGGCGAATCTGCTGGAGGGATGAGCGTGTCTCACCACATCGCTGCTAAGAATCCGGCGCCCTTCCATCGCGCCATCGCCATGTCTGGTCATTTGAACACCGTCCAGACTTGGCCATTGGAGCACCACGAAAAGCATTACCGCGCTTTGTTGAGATACCTTGGTATTGATGCGGACTCACCTTCTGCTCTCGATCAGCTTCGAAACGTCCCTGAGGCTGTCGTCGCTGCTGCAACGATCCCAGTGGAGGGCCTCCTCAACGCCACGGGCAATCCATGCGACGATGGTGTTTTTCACAAGACGAAACCTACCGCCAACGGTATCACTTCACCTCCGGCGTGGCTTAAGAGCTACATGGTTGGAGATACCACTGACGAGGCGATGATTTTCACTGAGGATCTTGCTGAGGAGACCTTTGACTCTTGGAGAACTGGCATGAATAAGTTCTTGAGTGAAAAGGCTACTGATGAGATCCTTGATCTCTATGGCGTCACTCCTGATCTCTCGAAAGAGGAGCTTCTGAAAGCCCTCGAAGACATGACAGGCGATTCAGTCTTCAAAATCCACAACTGGATCGCTGTTCACCGTTCAGATATTCCGCAAACCTTTGGTTATCACTTCGACCAGGTGTGCACTCATGATAGCATATACAAGGGTCAAGCCTACCACGCACTCGATCTACTATATGTCTTTCTCAATTTCGACGAGAGACTGACTCCAGGCCAGCAAAAGCTTGCAAGAACTATGGCTGGTAGCTTTATCGATTACTCCTACGGCAAAGATCCATGGCCTCGAGTCGCCGATGGTGATCAATGGATGAGGTTTGGACCAGACGAGACTAGCAAAGTCGTTACGGAAGTTGAGGATGAGAATGTGCGAAAGTATTCTCGTATGCAGAAGATTCTTGATATGGGTGTGCTGGAAGAGCTCATACTGGCTATTGACAATCTTGCCTGTAAGAGGGATAAGATGGGGACTTTTGAGGACAGACCTCGTCAGTTTAGTGAGGATATCAAGGCCGAACCAGTAGTCGCTGATGCTATCGGAATCAAGGAAGCAGTCTTAGCTTAGCTGATACCAAAGGGGCAGCTCGATATGATCTCCGCATTCTTCACTCTAGCATCCTGATCTTTGTGACTTTTGCTGTTATTCATCAAGGTATGTTGAGCCCGTGCAGATATGAATGCATCATTGGGTTTAGGCTCTGAGGCGCTCTAATTACGAATCTTTAGTAGAGATGAATCTCAGCATTCAGCTCCCCCGTAGCCTCAGTAGCTATCATCAACTTAGACGCTTCGTTGCCACCTTTTCCATTCTTCCAAACTTTTGCCACAATATCCAATATTATCTGCTCCGTTCCCTCTTGTCCCTTTTGCATTATGTATTGGAAGGCCACACGGGTCAGCTGCTGTTCTTGGGCATTCTCGGCTAAAATGCCAGCTATGAAAAGAGGGTATAATATGGCCCTGGCGAGTGAGAGTCGAAAGTTGAACGTTCCGATTCCGATGATCGCTTGAATCGATGCAAATACCTTCATGCGTAATATTTCGGTGCTAACCTTGGCTGTCGGTGGATTTGTTTGATCTTGGGGATGGTCAGCCAGACAGCGGCTGTGAAGAATACCGGCGAGTCGAAACGCTTCCCAGAGGTGGATCTGTGCGAACTCATCGCCAAGTTCTCCGGGCCACTGCAACAGATCTTGTTCGATGGTGGTAGAGTCCATGTTCGCTAGCAAATTCATCAGACTATAAGGTATCCCTGACACTTGTTCAATACCGGAGTGTTTGTGTGGTTGGACATAGGATTTCCATATTTCCAGTGACGGTGTAATCCTGTTCAGGGTGAAGAACGGTATATCTAATAGCCCGACAGCTTCAAGGAGATGGTTTGCCACGGGGGGTCTCTGTGGATCATTCAACAGCTCACGTGCTTGGAGGACTCCGTGAAGACCTTTCAGCAGGGGTGACCAGATATATAGTGAGTTTATCTGCGAGTATTAGTATAGCTCTGGTACGAATGTGAGATTTCGACTTACGCTAACGCTGCATAATAAGACCCCCGTTGCCAAAGTGACATCCTGGCACAACATGCTTGGATTTTCCAAGTCATTGAGATAGTTTGAAAGAGCCGATTGCATGTAGAGAGGTGTCAAATGACTGGTATCAACATCAAGGCTTGCCTGATACGCTAAGCAAGCGTGCTTTAGACAGATACTATCTTCACAAAGTGGTAAAATGTCAGATTTAAACGTGGTATCATGTCCGGCACGACCTGTGAGCGTCTGGTATCCGATGGTAGTAACTATACCCTAGTTAGATGATCGATCGTGAAGTATCATTGTGTCTACTTACAAGTGTTCATAAGCTTCTGTGAGACTTCCTCGTCTGGTAAACCTTCTGATAATGATTCGAATTGCAAGCAAAGCAGATCCAGTTCATCTGGCGACTGCATTGACGAAAAGTCGGGCAAGTCCACCAGCGGGTCTCCCACGGTCTCAACGGCGGGGCTTACCCTTCTATTACGCAGAGATTTACTCTTCTGGCGTGGTGGACGAATTGGTTTCAAGACTATACCGCCCCCTGCTGAGCTTGCAGTGTCTGAAGAGCCCCATGTCAATCGTGTTTTGTAACCCTCGCAGGTCATGCCCGCTTGGACACATCTATCACAGACGGGTCGTTTCTCGTCACATTTCTTGTGTCTTCTTTTACAAGTCCAGCAACTGGAGGCTCTTAGTTTGAGATATCGTCGTTGTTATGGTCAAGTTACTTACCCGCGTCGCGACCGTGAGCTCATAGATGTCAAACCAAACGCGTGACAGGAGGGGGTTACAACACGAAGTGGATTAATTATTATGTGGTTATAACGTAGCTTATGACAAAAGGATGACATCCATTGTTATCAAGTCTTTGCCAATGTCTTGATTGACGTGAGGGGTGATGCCTCGGGCCGAGATAGCTCGTCGCCACGAGTCGAAAGATCAAGATCAGGAATCGCAGAGACCTGAAATAGACTAGCGCCGAGATACGCGTATCAAGGAGAGCGATAACGATAACATCGAAATGATAAGGGATGTACTAACTCGAAGCCGCTTAGCGTACGCATAACATATACATAAGCGGTACATATTCTACATAACTTTCACCTCTCAGAAGTCACTTCAAAGATACGTGCAACCATTAAAATAAGAAACAAACAAAGCCTCAGAGAACTTGTCGTTATATATCGACTTTCAAACTACTTCTTGAGTGCTAATGTATCTCTAATCATGTAAAACAAAGTCGTTGGTGGCATCGCGTCCTCCTCATCCACCAATTTCTTCTCTTCGACAACCTCAAAGCCATACTTGACGTAAAACGCGACATTGTTCCTGTCTGTACACTCAATATAGCATGGATAGTCTCCTATCTTCTGCACCACCCATTGCATGATCGTTTTCCCAACTCCCATTCCCTGCGTATCAGGTCTGACCGCAGCAATCTCGAGGTAGTATAGAGAATTTGGTGGGTATTTCTTCTTGATCCTCTCCTCGAAATCGTTATGAGACTCCATCATGATTCCGATCCTCTGTGAGGGCTTGTTAGATCTGCTATTATTGACTTGTGCAAGTTGTATCACCTTTTCTAGACAGAATGGTTCAGTTGGTTGGACCCACCACTCGTCCCATAAGACTCGCAAATATGACGGCCACCAGAGTGGGTTCAGCCATCGATACTCTGGCCTGGGGGGAAACAAAAAGCAAGATCCAACGCTTCTATGAGTATCATCCATTGTAACGGCTTCCATGGCGATTCCACGGACTGCATACTCGCGCAGTTTGTTTGTTTGTTTTTGTTTGTATATTTTTCGTCTGGGTGGCTGTAACGAAGCCAGATCTCCTACTGGAGCAAAAGACGTGCTGAGCTAGCTAGGTACAGGGAAACCCCGCTTCCTTCACCATCCAGCATACCAATGGCACAAAAGGTGCTGTATTTCTCAAGCCCGTCACCCGTCAGCGGGTTCGGGGGCAATCTATTGTCGAACTTTTTCCACCGACCAGAATTCTCTCGCGCATCACTACATCTGCCGACGCAGTCCACAATCTCCAGTAACCAAGTTGTAGCTCGTAGTCGACTGTCGCGGCGGCAGGGAAAAACCTCGGGAAGGAATCAGAGGCCGACGGTGCGGCTTGCCTTCAAAGGAGAAAAACCCATCGCAATCGGCGTCGTTGATCGGGAGGATGTCGCTACCGATGCCATGGGCATCGTCCTCCGATATCTAAGGCGTTCTGGTTCTGAGGTGCCGCCATTAGATCCGACAAAGGTGTTGTCAGAGAAGGCGAACTCTCCAAAATTCCTTCTCTGAAAACTGCTGTTAGGGAGCCGATAGCATCCCCGCAGTTTTGTGTGGTCGCGTGGCCTGCAGAAAATCCCGCTCCTAACACGGCACTAACAGTGCGTGCCAAGAAAGAATTTTTACAGGGGAGAGTTGCATACTCGCGCAGGCGTGCCTCTTGCCATTGCTGTAGGGTAGGTGTCAAAGTCTCCCAGCCAGGACCAGAGCGGTCACGCGAGAGCCAACGGATCAAGGGATCTGAGGCGAAAGAAAGGCTGATGATCTCAGCAGCAGTCTTGATTGAGCCATAGTCTGGAGATAGTTAGTTGAGGAGACTGGGAGAGAGACCGACGAACAAACCCAGGCCAAGTGGCCTCATCTGGACTTTACACGAACTCTTTGTCAGTTTTGACATGATGACCCGGAATACCGATGCCAGGAGGGATGGTGACTACTCTGTGCCTGTCTTATCTGTACTTTTTCTCTCACAAACTACGAACGATGAACACGCGGGCTATCGCATTGTCGGAACCCGTGAAACCCGTCCCTGTCTCGTTTAGTGCAGAAACCAGAGACAAGGTCTGGACCCTCGATTTGCGCGGCACCGGCTACTTAAAGCGGTAACGATCAACAATAAGTCTGCGCTACACCCAGTAAAGCATGCAGTGCCGCGCGGGATTGATTGCCCTACATGTCACAATGAGAGGCTTGAAGATCTCAAGCATCATTGTGTAAGAAACGCGTAGTTATATAAACAAGGTTAACAGATCCGACGGTTTAGAGATAGCACTAAAAGGCATCCAGCCATCCAATAGACTTCTCTTGTTCCATCAGTTGAAGCAATGTCGCAGCCATCTCAATCTATCCCCCAGCCGAGCCCCGGTAACCAGTTTTACCCCGACATGCCAGCAATGAGGGCTCCAGGGTTGGAGTTTGTGTATCGCCTTGTTGCCAAGATGCATCCAACAAATGGCTACGATATCGAAAACATACAAGGCACAGGTATCACGAGGTCAATTGCAGGTATTGAGTCTGGTACTGTAAAAGGACCAGGTATAGAGGGAACCCTTGTCGAGAACAGTGGTGCTGATTGGGCAGAACAAGTTCATTCCAAGAAGGTATGCGCGTTTACGGCATGCATCGCTGCATTCTGTGTTGACAAACAGGAATAGATTTACTACAAGCTAGATGCGAGGTACACGATTAAAACAAATGACGGGCATCATATCTTTGTACAGGCTCGAGGGCTGTTCCGACCTGGACCGGGTATCGAGTTCTCCCAACCAGACTCAATTGACGTGGATTATACGCAGGATGAGGTGGAATACTTTACTCATATCACTTTTGAAGCAGCAGGGAATAGCCCGTACAATTGGATGAATGGTATCGTGGCCATCGGAGCTTTGCAGTCATTTGGAGGGGCTGCTGTGATAGATTGCTGGCGATTGACCAACTTTCTTGGACAGAAGGTTGAAGATGTTTACGTAGGCAGATAAACAATTGGCCAGGCCAACTCAATGACATATTATTCACCGAGTTGACCACTCGGTAGAGAAAACTTGCATTGAATTACGATATGTGCCGAAGTAGAGAACGGTCAAAATTCGATACTGGTCAAGAATATTGCCGTATTTCACCAAGTTACTCAACCTTAATCCTCAATTGCTCCCCGCATCCCCCGCATTTCGGACAATGAACCCGGCTGCTTGGACAGACTTGAGCGATAAGACTAACCGTATAAGGTAGGCGGAGCCCCAAGGCATCGATCATCTGGCTATGCTATCTTGACTCGCAGAAGGTATCACAACTAGCCATCCCAATACAGAGATAAACGCCTACATAAAACCCCTGGATCAGTTGCTGATATGAAGTCACATAAGTCCACGGCTCAACCCACCCAAGAGACATCTCTCTCGCAATACTCTTCACGTTTTCAGCATGCCCAGAAAAGTAGCACCAGCTCCTCCAGAGTTCACGACACCGCCGGGTACGGTCCGGCTCATTGGTGGTGAGTATACAGATACTGATGCTTCGTCTACAAGCTCATATTTATGGTAGAGGATGGTCTTGCCGAAACGCCTCAATTGGTGAAGCAACCGATGCCGACTGACGACCCCAACGATCCTTTGGTATGGATGCGCCAAATACGATGCGACTGACTTGACTGACTTGGCTAGAACTGGTCGCGTGCTCGCAAGTCTATGAACTTTGTTCCCATTCTCGCAGTCACGGCCATCATCTTTACCCAGTGAGCTACCAGGCCTTTCGACAAAGCGACGAGCCACTAATGTTGACAGGACTTCCTTGCCGCTTATCTTCTGGGTCCTCTGGAATCAGGAATTTGGATGGTCTTACGGTCAACTCAACAACGCGAACGCCCTCAACTATGTCGGAACCACTGTTGGTTGTATCCTATTCATTCCTCCGGCGGTGAAGTATGGCCGTCGGTCGATGTACCTGCTTACAACAGCCATCATCTTTGCCATGGCCATCTGGTCGGCGCGCATGAAGACCCTGACAGAATTATATGTATCACAGTTGATCTTTGGACTCGCTAGTGCGACCAACGAGAGCATTGTCGAGATGACGGTATGGGAATAATGCATTGAGAAGGATCACACTGACCGAGGACAGATTGCCGATTTGTATTTCGTCCATCAACGTGGTAGTGCAAATGGTCTATATATGGTGATGGTCATGATTGGTGTAAGTCGAGAACTATACCGACAGGGGAATCGTTACTGATGCGTAGCAGAGCTTTCTGAGCCCCGTAATTGCAGGATACATGGCCGCGGATGGAAACTGGAGGCGCTGCTATTGGATCACTACCGCAGTTGACAGCGCTCTTTTACTCTACTTCTGTTTCTTCTTCGAGGAGAGCAAGTACATACCGCGTCTCGAAGCTCAGCAACTGTCCTCCGAGGTCCCAGCTCCTATCCCAGCCACGAAGAAGGACAACATCTCGGAAATACAGAGTGGCGAGATGAGCACATGTATCACACTGGAAACATCGAATGCCCCATTACATCGGATCAACTCGGATATACCGCTTCTCACATGGCGTCAACGCATGCGACTGGTCACAAAAACCGACGAAAGCTTACTTGGCGTTGTACGGACCGCTGTCGTTATCTTGTTCCGCTTCCCAGCCGTCATGTACACAGCCCTTACGTATGCCTTTTGCCTCTGTTGGATCTCCGCTCAGGCGTCAATCATCTCTATTGTTTTCACACAGCCACCGTACAATTTCGGTACCGTTGGGGTTGGGAATATGAGCCTAGGAGTATTTATTGGCTGTATTTTGGGCTCAGCCTACGGTGCAATTTCCGATCGAGCTATTCTTTGGTTCACACGAAAGAACTACGGGTATTACGAACCGGAAATGCGACTTCAGCTGAACCACTTCCCAGCAGTTTGTATGAGCGGTGGTTTTATCATGTTCGGTATCACTACAGCAAAGGTATGCAGAGATTCACCTTTATTGCGACTAGTAATTAACAGCAATAGGGCATGCATTGGATGTACCCCAGCATTGGTAGCGCCATCTTCGGTTTCGGCCTTGGTGGTTTGAGTGATGTTGCGCTTTGCGTGACCATCGACAGCTATCAAGCGGTATGTAGTCACACAGTCTCGCAAAGAGCAAGTAATCTAACACTGACCAGATCACCGGAGAAGCATTTATCGGGGTCGCCTTTATGCGCAATGCCTTCAGCATTGCCATTTCGTTCGCCCTTGTTCCATGGCTTGATGCTCAAGGCCTGCAGAATATGACGATTGTCATGGGGTTATGGGCATTGGCTATGGCATTTCTTCATGTTCCAATGATGATCTGGGGGAAGAGGATCCGTGAGAAGACTGAGGCGAGTTACAAGAGGATGGCAACAGGAACGAGGGTGTAAACTTTGCGTGTAAAGGAGCTCCTCGAAGCATGGAGTTCTCGACTCCATTAAGAATATCGCATGAACAAAGGCCTCTCTGTATCAAGACTGAACTATTAATCAAGCAAAACTATTCCTTGCCTTTGCAAGCTGACGCAAAACAACACTGACTCAATGATTACGGCCGGCATCCTCTCCGGATTGTAGTAAATCCTCCTTGAGTTGACGTCGTGGGGGTAGACGGGTCGGAAGCGGTCGTCGTGCCGGTTACTAACGTCGAATCTTCGCCGGTTGTTGTTGCAACAGCCACATCAGTTGTAGCGGTAGTGCTATCTTCACTCGAAGTAATTGCCTCTGTAGTAGTGGCTGTAACTTCGGTTGAAGTCGCTACCTCCTCAGTATTAGTCGTAGCGTCTTCGGGTACGCCATATACAACAGTACCAGATATGGTCCCAGAAGCTTGGATGGTGCGTACAAAGGGCGTCGGGCCAACAGTTGTTGTTGTAGTCGCATAGTTGATCTTGATACCCTTGTCGCAATCAACACATCCTCCGGCTTTGACCATAAGACCCGTGTCAAGGAGTCCGTTGTTCGCATCGTAAATTGCAAAGATCATTGTATGTGCACCAGGGGCTGCAGGAAGACCCATGATTAGCGGGGATGAAGATCTGTCGTATTGCGTGCTTCGAGAAGGGTTATTCGGTTCGGTAATGCCAATAAGAGATGCCAATTGGATCTGGATTAACGCTGGTAGGTTCTGTTAGCGATAATGTTAAGCACGCGATGGGTCACTTACAAGTTTTCCCTGGTCGCAAGGATGAACTCCATGGATAATCCATTATACTCTGGCTCCACAACGAGTTCAACGGACAAGACAGCGGCGTTTGTCGTATCAGGTCCGCAATACTCTGAACCGTCCATCTGCGTATCAACGTTCTGATTATGAGTGTTTTCATCCGCATTGCGTGAATAACCAGTCGTCAAGATACAGCCTGATCCGATACCAAAGGGATCAGAGGTAAAGATACCTGCACTGCCTAGATAGCCGCCGAGTCCATTTTGCTCCTAGTATGACTTCTCAAATGTCGCGTCGGTGATTGAAATGCCAGGGCCTTTGAAGATGGCACTTGGAACGGCGGTCGCATCATTTGACGTCTCGATAGATATTTGGGATCCCATCTTGAGCCTGAAGGCATAAAACGGCAAACGCGTAATTGACAAGAAAGGGTTTCAAGGTTAATTATGGTTCAACGGTCATTTTAATACAGCTTCGATTTTCAGCGGAGGTCTCATGGCTGAGAAAAGAATTACAGAAGGCGTTAACAGTGCGTTTAGCAGGTCTAGCGCGCTAATAGTTGTCGATAGTGCCAATAAAGTGAATAAAATGAAGCCACCAAATTAAATCAAGGCTCATGGCCCAACTGCGAGTAGCATAGTGACATCTTCAGGGTCTATCCTTATCTTCTAGCCAGCGACTTTATTTGCAATAAAGTTTGATATCGGAATTGCTGTCACCCTTATCATATTGCCTAAATTTCATGGTTTCAGGCTCGATCGTCTGAGATTGCCGCTCGATATTTAAGTCTTGTACTATTAAGAACAGAGGTTCTAAGTTTCCTTGCTTCCCATTATTGCTTAGGCCTTGCGCCCGATCAGAGAAAGAGACGGCACAAGCATCCGATTGAAGGTGGCTTGTAAGGCTGAAATGACGTATATTTGGCTAGAAGTGGAAGTGATGCGACTTCATTTCTCCGCGTCTGACGAGAGCACCTGACGCTGCTTAATCAAGTCTATTATCTATATATTAAGGATCACGACGTTAATCTCAACATACTGATCCTAAGACAAAGCAACACGAATGAAACTTCTGCCAACATGCCGCAAACTCCCATCAAAAAGGGCCCTGAGCTCACCATCCATTTGGATCGTCCGGATTCAACATACATTCCTGGAGAGGTGATTACGGGTCAGATATCACGAAAAACTCATATCGTCACTGCTTCAGCAACTGTAAGTATCACGTTGCCTCCTCCGCGTTTCTCAATTAGCTGGCGACTGGGAATTTGTTGACTGGAGTGATTCATATAAGCCATTCGGAGTCCCACCCGCCGCAAAGGGTACTGGTTACCTGACCTACACGAATCAGTTGTTCGCATATAACCTACAGAGGCTCAGATCGCTTGAATCGTGTCTGGGCAAGCCATCACCGTGTAGACGGACCTGCACTGCAGTCGCTGGCAGGGCCGGGTCAAACTTTTCTGACAGGGGATGTATCGGAACAACCTCTTCCGCCGACATTCTTGATTGAAAGCTACGACTATATGTCTGGCATGTCAGCGTTTGTCGAGTATTACTTACAGGCAGAGTTGAAGACAACGTCGAGAGGTTCTGGTACTTCTGAATCAATACTACCCTTCAGGATGCTGTATATCAACCCAGAGCCTTTGTCAGCTCAGATAGATCTTCATACAGCACGTCATACCCTCGCTCTCCAAGGCGACAACCCTATGGTGGCCAGCGTTGAGGTTCAGACTCCGACTACGCTGCAGATCGAAGGTCCAGGTCCCATGTCATTCCTGGTCTTGGCAGTTCCACCCAAGGGCGTTGACCTTGGGAAACAAAAGCCCGGCCTTCCTTCAATTCAGATAGTCCGAATTTTCATGAACGTTGTTGGAAAGACGGAGATCAAGTGTCCAAAGGGGAAGAACGTTCATGAGACAGACTGCGAGGCTCGGATAACACTGCATGCTGAAGATGCCTTTAATGAATATGACGAAGATCTGCGCATCCCATGGCAAAGACCAGCCACAGAGACTCAGCAGTTGCAGGGAGGTGGTTCAGCATCTGAGACGGGGCCATTAGAGGGTCTCGATATCGGAGCAAAACTTGGTCTCCGTCTGCAGCGAAACAAAGGCCTCTATCCATCTTTTCAAACATTCAACATTCGGCACACGCACCTTTTGAAATGGGAAATGACAGTAGAGGCTGCCGGTAAAAGCTTTGAGCTATCTGGTGAAGAGCCAATTAAGGTTCTTAGCAGGCCTGAGGCAGAGCGCAATACGGAATGGATCCAACCACCGCCAGAAGATCACCTGCCAAGCTTTTCTGATGACGAGGACGTGTTCGGATCAGGGTCTAGACGCAGCAGCCGCCAAACAGATCCAGCTGCCGGCGTGGGTGGCCTGTCACGGCTTTGGGTGTTCTGATACGAATTTACCGAATCCGTGTCGGTGTATTGGGTCAAGGAACCAGACACAAATTTTATTTTTTCATTTTCACCAAAGCAGAAGAGCAGATATTATAATAATATAATACTTTTTTTTTGCAAGATAATCCTCCGTAATTACACGCATCTTTTCTAACTCGTTTCTCCCTGATCTGTTCTCAAAGCAGTCTCGTTATAAGCCAGTTTGGTCCCTGCCGACTTCGGAGAACCCCTGTCCCAAACCTCGAAATCACCGTAGAAGTCGGTTTATTCATTTATCTCCGTGATTTACCCACGGAGTCTGCATGGAAATCGGATCCCGCGGATGAACCTGCTTCCGCTTATTCTCTCTCGTGTCCGAAATTTCTCATTCAAAAAGATCTTATCTGATCATCTCGCATTTGGCCTTTAGTGGATCTGCAACGACTCCAACTCTGCCGCCCAGCGTGCCCGTCTTCACAATGAGTCTACAGCAGCTAAGCTTCTATTTCGACTTTGTCAAAGTCATCGTGTCCTATCTTGCCAGCATGGCGTTACACAAGGGGCAATCAATTATCCATAAAGCTACGTATCGACTGCTACCTGACCCACGTGTCGTGATCGTCGTTGGAGGCTCTTTTGCGGGGAGTCTTGTTGCTCAACGTTTGGCTCACACGCTTCCCTCCGGCTATCGCGTTATTCTCATCGAAAAGCACTCTCACTTTAACTACGCGTTCAGCTTCCCTCGAAACTCCGTCCTGTCAGGGCGAGAGCATAATGCTTTCATTACGTACGACAACATCGCTGCAGGTGCTCCGGATGGCATCTTCCAACGAGTCTGCGACGAAGCATCTGATATCACTGAGACCCATGTTCACACCGTCGGCGGTGTCTCTCTTCCTTACGATTATCTCGTCATTGCCACTGGCGCAGCCCAGCCTCCTCCAGCTCGATTGAATGCACGGATTAAGGAAGATGCAATTGAAGAACTACGAGGTTTCCAGCAACGCGTAGCCAAGGCCGACAGGATTGCAGTAATTGGAGCTGGAGCGGTTGGGGTTGAACTGGCGACCGAGATTAAAGAAGAGTACACCGACAAAAAGGTTACCCTCATTCATTCTAGACAACAACTCCTGCCCAGATTTGGTCAGAAGCTCCATGATCATGTCATATCTGCACTCAAGAATCAAGATATCGAGGTCAGATTAGGCGAGAGACCTGTCTTTCCAAGTGATGCTGGCCAATCTGTCCAGGAGACCAGTCTGACCTTTTCTAACGGAGAGACTAAGACTTTCGACCTCGTGGTACGTTGCGGACCAACCATAGAAGCTCTCAATTTGACATGAGATTATAGATTCCCTGCACTGGTCTTCGCCCACGATCTGACATCCTCGCCACATATTCTGCCAAGAGTATCGCATCCAACGGCGAGATCCTAGTCAAACCAACACTTCAAGTCCAAAATTTGCCCTCTCCCCGACAGAACATTTTTGCCGTTGGCGATGTCGCTCAGTCTGGAGGCGCAAAACAAGCTCGGGCTTGTATGATGCAAGGCGAGGTTGCAGTTCAAAATATCCTCAGCCTTATCAAGAGTAACACTGCCACAAAAGAATACAAGCCGCAGTTCTTTGAAGGGATGCTGAACCTGACATTGGGAACGGTAAGTACACTGAGTCCTTGAATGGCAAGGACTGATATTGACGTGCATTTAGCATACCGCTGTGGTGTATATCCAGAAAGGAGATTTTGAGCTGGTTAAGGCAACTAAGGGACCAGATGAGGATTTGGATGTTGGAAAGATGAGATGGCAACTCAATGCAAAGTCGGGATGAACTAAAACCTTTCTTTTTCTTGGCAATATCAAGGGTATACCGTTGCTCAGTCTCTATTGATAATATGGTTACCACCTCTTCTATAATACATTATATCATTTCTTAAATCGCCACCAAGATTGTTTGGCATTAGAACAACCCCAAGTACAAGGGCAGGCATGCTTTTCAGCACGATATGCAGTCTAAGCCTTGGCGACAGTCTCGCCAATAACATAGGTAGGCGTCGCAGTGGTGAAGTTCTTCACATCAGCCTTGATCTCCTTCGCCTCCTCTGAAACGCTGGCCTTCTGGAACGAAGCCAGGCTGTCCCATGTGATGATACTGTAAATTTGGTGAGGGCTGTCTCCACCGAGCTTGATGACCTGTCCACTGATAAGACCTTGAGGACCCCAGAGCCTATGGTTCATTAGACATTTCCTTTGAGGCAAGGATGGATACTGAGTCTCACTTGTGGGCTAGAGGCATATGCGTGTTGACATAGTAGTCGACATCGAAGTCATGACCGACAGGGTACTGAATAACGACGGTAGCCATAATGTAGGTAGGTGTAAGTACTGAAAGAATTTATTGGACTGATCGGTGATCTAGGTGAGTGAGAAAATGATCGATCTGGGTTACCGATTGTTCGGGACAGTATTTATTTATACAAATAATGGAGGGCCCGGTTATACGGTCCCCAATATAGATGAACTGATGGGAGTAAGAAAAGCCCCAGGCCTCTACCTTTAGCTACAAAAAGACAAAAGCAAGACTGGTATAAAACTTAGAAAGCTTGTTACTGATTATTTTTGGCACTTTGATTTCTGGTTCAAACTTTTCTCGCTCCTTGAGAGATTAGTAAAAAGATGCCGAGGCATCAATCGATATCTCCACTTACGGAACAACTCGAGAACCCCGAGTATGAAACTAGACTCCACCACGGTGCAACAATCAACCCACATACCGCACTAAAATCGGCTTCCCATGAATGAACGTCCCGATTCAGCTCGTTCCGGGCTGATTAATCAGAGTCTTGGGTGGCCCGTGAGGCTGGTGCCGCCGTTTATCCCACCATTGCCGAGGTGATTAGAAACTCTATGAGCTAAGCATCACTGACGACATGAGTTCAGGTAATGATGAAGGTTATTGATAACGATATGGAATGAGTGACGCTACAGCCGGCAGTTGGTACTTGCTAGTCAATGTAATCATTACTCAGAATCTTCCTACCAAGTCCAATGTTGACAAGCCATAACGACGTCGCCTTAAAATGAAAGTTGCCAGTATCCTAACCGACAAAATCCTCATGATCATCCTCACCAAGAGCCAGGCTACTCTCAAGATCGTTCATCCAGTCAAGACAAGATCTCGTTGTTGACCCCCCAGGCAAAGCTACCTTTGGGCTACAACTTTCTGCCTCCCGAATCAGCAGGATGATTCTATTATTGGCGATGGAACGACTTAGCTCCAGCCTTTTAGACAGTGCGGCTTTGGTCTTCTCCTCCATGGCGTCCAACCTCGCCCGACCAGCAGTGATCTCCTGCAACTTCGTCTCGTATCTGGCTTGCAGTATCTGGTTTTCATCTGCAAGCCGTTGACTTGTTTGAATGACATTGTCTCGTAATTGCTCAAGCTCATTGACTGAAGTTTGCTCCGCGAGAACATTGGCTAGTTCCAAAGCGGAGGAGAGGAGAGCCTCTAACGTAGTCGTATCGATTCGCTTGCGATCAACAGCGCAACGCCGAATTTCGATAACAGAATTGAGCAATTGATCGCGCTGTTCCTCGTCAGGAACCCTTGGCTTCACGTAGCGCTGAAAAATAGAGTCTTTCATCCAGTGATGCAGCTGAACCATTTCCGGACAATCCCAGGCGCGACCTTCGAGAGCATGCGGCATGACGCGCTGTGCGAAAGAAAAGCACATGGTCTCGAGGCGCTCCTGCAGATGCACCATGAGTTTATGCTGGGCGCTGAATGGTAGATATATGAGCTCCTGTGGCTCAGGGGCTGGTGGCGGTATATCAATCTCCGTGGCTGTAAGGTGTGAGAGTCATGCCGGGAACAGAAAAGGCAAGCTTACCACCATTGATGTGCCCTGGAAGTGGAGTCTCAGTTAATAACTCATGACCGCTCTCGGCCTCTGGAATTGGATCTTCTTCGGGCAGTGCGCCTTCTAGGATGTTCTCAGGAACAGCGAACAGCGGTTCTTGATCCTCTGCCGCTATGACTGGCTCAACAGCTAAGGATTCTTCTCCAGAAATCGTTTCTTGGCCATTAACAGAAGGAAATTGGATTGGCTGAGGTTCGCTCAGTAGTTTCTCTTCTTTACCACTCTTCTTCTTTTTCTTCTTTAGCTTCTTGCTCAAAAACCTCATCTCAGTGGTGTGCCCATTGACCACCTCAACCGTGGGCGACAAGGGCTTGACAAGAGCACTATACTGCCCGTTGTCGTCGACTAGGTCTGGTCTGTCTAATTCTGTCGCAAGTTCGGCCATGATGGGAATGTTTCGATGAAGCGGGGGTTGTTTGACTCGAAAGCAAAAGTGGAGGGAAGAGCGAGTCTAACAGCGTTATATGTAGTAGGACATGCAAAAGATATACAAAAGAGCGATGAGAGTTTTGGTAGACTGGGTTACAGTGGCAAATTAACTACTGTTGGTTCCAAAGCTGGCCTCAAAACTGCAGCCAATTGGGGCTACATGCTTCCTCAGTTTGTCCCAACCGACCTTAGCTAATGCATGTAGGAGGCCGAAAACATGTATCCTGGACCTATGAGAGATTCCCAAGTGGCCAGACAAGAAACACGCGGAAGCGGCTTTCAACAACATACCATGCAGATAATGCCGTATGATGCCCGATAATGCCCAAGACTCTTCACCATCTGAATATTTCTTTGTAAATAGTGGAGTATGAGCTGGTTGAAACGAGTGCAACTCAGAGTGATTGAGCTTGAATATGAGGTGATATGGCTGTACAAGTAACATTGGAAAAAACAGAGATATTCAAGCTTCCCGCTTTTGGGCCATACGACAACAGCTTGGCATGAGATGTGTACGATCTACAATCTTTCCAACTGTAGCAGCGTATATGTGAACCCAACTTTATCCGTGCAGTGAGTACATAGAAACTCTTCCTTGAATGCAAATGTCAAGTCTGTCATAAATCTCTCCTTCAAACGGATCACTTCATCTTCAGAGTTTTCGCCTTGGTAGCCTTGAGGCTTCAGACCGTCAATGAAGACTTGAGAACATGCTGCAAATGCAAAGCCGGCCACAGCATCTGTGTATCTCTTCCGACCAGCCATTCTGGCTTCTTCAGAACTTGCCTCAATTACCTCGGGTGACCACGAGGTATGTATTAGCGGTAGATTATGACGGCTCTTGAGACTCCATTTCGTGTCGACAGCAGCGATAGATGTCAGAATCTCGTCTAAGGTCCTAAAGTACATCGGAAGCCGTCTTGCAATCGTTGGATCGACCTGATACTTGTCGTAGAGGTTGCGAAGACTGGCTTCGAAACATCGAAAGGTCGGCAAAACGCTGATCTCACCGTCACTAGGAATGCAAATCGTCATAGTTCCATGCTGGCGAATTTCTTTATGGCGGGCTGAGAGGAAGGTGACGAAGTCCTCGTGAGCCGCAGCAGATAGCGACGAGGGGGTTGAAGATGCATCGGGCATATTGCGTAGCCAATGCAAAGCTGTAAAGTTGAAGCCAGCATCAACAAAACCATCGGGCAGAACCTGCTCAAAGTATGATCTCGGAGATAGTAGGGTATTTATGGAAATGCTTCCGCCCTGTGAGAGGGTATCCCAATTTTGTTGAATTGTCAACGTCAAACTGGAGAAGTCGTTTGATGGTGTATCATTGAAGACCAATGTTGCTGAAGTAACGGAAGGTAACGTCTTTAGGTACTGCGAAAAAAGCTGAACACTGATACCAAAGGTTTAGTGGCTTTTATATGTCACCATGAGGAAGATACATACGAGTTCTTGCCTTCAGAGGAACCATAATCAGCCAAGATTATCGATAGACCTGCGAGATTGCATATCAGCCGGACGAAGCCTAAGTCGATGGATTCATCGTGAAAGGTACCATACCCTGATGCCCCGAGGGGCGAAGCAGCTCCAAAGATTTATCTATCGCTTGTCCTTGAAGATTAGAGTTCTCATTGTAGTATCCTCCTCCCTGCATAGATACATTGTCAGCTTTCATTGTGGCAGAGTCACGATTCAATAGAACTCAGGTAGATGATGGAAATAGCTTCAATGTGGCACGGTACCAAAATGCAAGTAATAGAATTTGTTTGAACAGCGTGGAAGATCGTTTTATCTGTGCCGATGAGACTCTACGTTAGTCCCGATATACCCGATCGGCGATACCCGATGCAGCTCCTGTACGCCACATCGTGATACAGAGGGCCGTGCCATCGTCAGCACTAGACGCGATTAAAGCTATCTGGGGCTAGATCTGTAAGAAATCAAGCTTTGTGCTGTTCCACTGCTTGGAATTCCTACGTATCACGAAGTAATTTGGCCTGTGGTGTTACTTATATAACATCACGCGGTCTGTTGATCATGAAATTTCCCCAAGGTTGTAGCAGTTTGTTCGTCTGTGAGGTTTTCCGTCATTCCACAGAAATGTGAGGAGTACAAACGCGAAAGCTAGAGTAATTATACGTGCCGTGCTATCTAGTGTTAGGCAATATCTAAGCTTTACGATCAACCACTCGTTGCTTTCGCAGGAAAACTTGGATCAAGGCAATACCCAGGAGAATAGTCTGTAGCGCTCCAAATATTATTCGTCCTTTCGCCGAGTACCGCTCTTTCTTCCAACCATTCCAGTCACACAAGACTAGTCCCATGTTTATCATGGTAAGGACTTGCCATATGATGATGTTTCGTAAACATAGCCAGTCTGTGTTCCAAGTGACTTTTGAGTGCTGTGATGGTACTAGGGACAACAAGAATTAGTATCAATACTGCCAGCAACCGGAGCTTTTACCTTACCTTTACCTGACTCAACATTTTTCTCGTTGTTTTGAGACATGTCACACTACTTCGGCGCTACAATTAGATCAGATGACGGGTATTGAGGGAAGCGACAAAGCAAAGAGCGGGGAATGGGGGCGCACGGTCATGATGTTGTACAGAAGTTGAAGAACCATCAGCATGAGGAGCTTACCAGACGTGATACGGACCGGACTAACACGATCCCGCTGTTGAATATGCATGATATATCACTAATAACAACGGCTGGTTACGAGGGCTCCTATGAGGTACTCGAGAACATTCAATACTTTATACGAGCCTTTGGTGGAAGATTAATGCTGTAGTCATTGAACGCTGTATAAAACTGGTCTATCTATGTGACAAAAGAAACTAAATGATCGAATGGTATCCCCGCTCCCGATATGTATGAGTAAAAGTATTATACAAAAAGAAAGATAAAAAGTAGACAATCTCATGATTGTGGTGTTTGCTTTTCCTTGTGCCGATCTCCCAAGTGAATTTGAGTAAATAGCTGCCCGGGGTTCATGTTCGCGAATTGCAGTAGCGCGATTGATCTTCGAACCGGGATGCCTTTGCTGGGTATGCAGATAAAGAGTTTCGATGTGAGCGACTCGTCCGGGCAGAACTTCTTGAAGTATGCTGCTTTGCCTGTCACAGGCACCGACTGAATCACTTGGTTGTAGCCGTCTTTCCAGAGCCGTGACACAAGTTTCGATGACCCGGTAACCTCTTGAACCTCATCGAGGGGCTCGATGCCAAGACTCATGTAGCCCACGTCGGAAGCTTTCAGCAGCTCCATGGCAGTAACAATAAGAAGATCTGAAATGCCCCGTGGTGCATCTTGGGATGCAATGCAAGGGTCGAGGTGATATCCTCTTTCAGCGCCGAGTTCTCGTAGTGTCGCAAGCCCGTTAATCTTGCCGTCGCGGTCGGAAGTGTATAAGAAGATTGTTGATTCCGGGAGCGAGAAGAGGTTGTAGACAGTGACGAAAGCCTGTGAGCCGTCTCCATGCTTGCGGTTCCGGTCTTCCCTCCAATCATCGTAAAGATCCTGCAGCTGGCGCTCCAGCTCTGGATCTGTCTCATTGACAGCGGGACTGTAGAAGCTCACTGATATACCTCCACGCTTTGGATCGAGAAGCTGTTTATTCTGAGCGATCATTCGTTTGCCTGCCTGCTTTCGAAGAACCTTGTTCGTAAGAGGGTTGAGAACGGCTTCATGGCCAAAATGCATTGTCGCCCAGCCTTGTTGTTGAGCATACTTAGCAAATTCCTCACTAATCCCAACAAATGCAAGTGATAGACCGCGAGCCCAGCGGTAACGGCGAAGCTCACTGAATAGTGCTTTGCGATGGAACTCTGAGCATAGTGGATCACCAGCCACGACAACGGTCCTGGCGTGAAGCTTGTAGATCAACGATCCATAACCTTTCTTGCTAACAAAAACTTTGTATGCTGGGTCAAGGATACCCATATGAGAGGTTTGTGCGTAGGATTGGTAATCGTGTTTGAATGCTGCCTTTGCGGCCGTGTTGTTAGGACTGTTCCTTTGGTGCTCTCTTCGTAATCGGTGAGGGCATTTTATGTGCGATACGGTCTTGGCGGCGTCATAGGTCCTTGAGATGATACCCTCGTCGGGAACGACAGTCGATGGAGCTGTAGATGCTGATATAACAGAGATGTCTGTTTGAGAGTGTTGGTATGTTGACGATGATGCGGACTCTACATCGGAGTACAGCATGTCGTGTCTCTCCATGGTTGAGATGTTGAGATGGAAATAATCAGGGATTAGGAATGCTTATTTGCAGTCGAACTTCCAGGTATGAGTTTATGCCTTAATTCTGGATAAACAACAAGCTAATTGTCAGGGCTATCCTACTTATATGTCACCAAGGGCGGCACCTGGGTCAGCCCTGGCACTCAGAGCTGCGTCACAAAGTAGCAGTGGCTGGGCATTCTCCATCCCGTAACCTATGAAGTCCAAACTCAGCCCTGCTCTCTCGTAGAACTCGTAATAGTGAGGCTCAGCCATTCTGCAATCTCATGTTACGATTTTGGAGGCTTGAGAGTTCACACAATGTTGAAAATGTACGACCTAGCCAATTAGAGTTCCGGGATGATGTGGTCTTACTTGCCGATTATCCGTCGGCTCCAACCCAGACTAGACATTATTACGCGCGGACCCCGTAACTGATCTGCTGAGCTTGCAGGGGTCTACGGGGTACCCTACGCTAATAAGCTACGCTACCATTAGGGAGTAAGAAAGCTTCTGACAGTGAATAATGATGCCAAAACGACGGGACCAGGTGTCCCACTAGATACCTACTGAGCCTACCGCGATTCTTTTGTCACTTATAATAGAAGTTAAAAGATTTCTTGGCCTCCCCGGGCTACGTAGCGTCTTCGCACGATGGGACTCGATTCGGGAAAAAAGGGCTTTCGGGGTCCTTGAATTGCGTTGCCCTACACGGCATGTGAACTAATTTAATTAATCATTATGCCTACAGAGCGGGTAAGCATTGACATTTTCTCCGAGATTTCTCTTGCTAGCCCAATCATCTCAATCACGGCTGATGCATTGGGCCTGACCAAAGCTCGCCAAACACTTTGTCTGCCAGCTAAAATAAGACTCAGCCTCAACGCCAGCACCACTTACTTCATATGGGCCATCAGAGCTGGGTCTGGACCATCCCACGTCATATGAGACTAGTAATGGAACAAAAGAACGTCACCTTTCAGTCTCAGAAATCTCCCTAAATGGCCCAACGCCCACTTTCTCACGTTCATGCCAAGGTTGGAGCGCGTCTTGC
Source organism: Fusarium oxysporum f. sp. lycopersici 4287 (assembly GCF_000149955.1). Lineage (NCBI taxonomy): Eukaryota > Fungi > Ascomycota > Sordariomycetes > Hypocreales > Nectriaceae > Fusarium > Fusarium oxysporum. Next base: position 989,221 of record NC_030997.1, on the reverse strand, counting down.
AACAGCCCGCACTGGACTGCATGGATTACTAGGCGCAGCTCGCCATTCTGCTGCACAAACCTCAATGCAGCAACTGGGAGTCACAGACAACGAAAGTGCCCATTTCACCATTCAATTCACAACCCTCCGTGATACAAATGTGCCAGCCTTGGCTACAACAGCATTTTATTTAGTCTCCAGAATCCACTCAATTATTGCGCCTTCGAATGACAACAACAAGAGGAGTAAATGCTTGTGATCAACGAGATTGGTGCCGGTCACGGCAGTGGTGAATGAGCTGGGCTGGCAGCTTCCCAACCACGCATGACAGATACGGCCCTTTTCTAATCTTCAAGTCTAGCATCTAAAGTACAGCCTTCAAAAAGTCTATCGCATCATCCATGCCCTGGGGTGAGTTAAACCAGTGTCCTCCGCTCCCATACTCTCTCCAAGTCACATTCGCTCCAAACCCTTTCAATATCTCACACTGCCTCCTGCCCCAATCAACCAATACCAACGGATCGTCTACGCAATGTTCCAAGAGCATAGGCGTATTTTTGAGAACGTCACTGTGCGTTGGGGACGAACCGACCTGAAGTGTCTTACGCATCTCATCAAGTGCTCGCCCGGCAAACGGACAACGCCCGCTGAAGCCAATAAAGGCGCCCAGTCGTTTGTCTGGGGTCGGGATGTCGAGGTTGAATAAAGTGTGCACGCTTGTCGCAGAGCCCATGCTGATGCCCATCAAAATGACCTTGTCCCACCTCCCGTTCAAGTCATTTGCTTCTTTGGCTAGAATATCGCGAATCCTGGGCACGACTTCTCTGAGTCCTTCTGCCTGGAGATCTTCATTTTCCGCTAAATTCCTCACGTTCCAGACATCGAACCACTGGTTCCACTCATCGGGTGAACTGGCGCATTTTCTTCTAGGTGCTTGAGGAAATACCCATCGAAAAGAAGGGAAAGCGTCGGCAAGCGTGCGGCCTTGGGAGTCGCGCGAGTATTGGAGCGAGCTGCAGAAGTTGGCAGCGCTATCTCCGCGACCATGCAAGAAGACGATGGTGTGAGAGTGCGTTTGGCCTTTGGCTGGGGGCACTTGAATGCTGGTGAGGGGAAGAGAGCCCATTGCGTTAATAATGAGAGAGGATGTGATAATAAAGTCGCTGATGAAGTGAAGGTTAGGAGGGAGAGTTCTCTATAGGTGATGCTGCCTAGAGCTGGAGGTCCCACTTTATTACCCGATCACACGCACAACTACCCAATGATGGGATGTTGCTTACCGCGCGACATCCACCCTAAAGAACCTCTTCTCCCAACCATTTCTTGCACCAACTTCACATACACTATTAGCAGCTTCGAAAATATCTTAGAAATAATACCATTCTTATGACTCACTCCAGGTTGTTGTCTAAGAATCAACTAAACAGGCATCATGACCCCTCCGTCGCCAGACGTACACAAGGCACTTGACTTGGTCGACCGTGTCCCACTTGAACATCCTGCGTCCGCCCTATTACGCGCCTACATTCTCGAGGCCGCCCAAGCTCAGACGGCTGCAGATTACGTACAAAGCCGGTTGATAACCGACGGACATGCTGGTCTTCTTGTTGCCGATTGGATTTATGTTATTGACTCAGGTTGGTATCTCCTCTAAACTTTAGTCAACGCGCCTCACTTACTCAACCGCATGCGCTGGCAGTCATCTCTGGCACGCAGCCGCGAGCCCCTTCGTCTCATGAGATCAATGCCATTACTAAGCGAGACGGAGGTATATGCTGCGTAACAGGAAAGCAGGGTAGCCTCTGGGACCCCGTAATTGTCGCCCCGATTCTACCTGTGCCAGCTGCGTGGCTCAAAGGCGAGGTTAGTTCTTTTTGTTCCTGTCGTTTTTATATACCCTCACGTCTAAATTCAAGACCAGCCACGTATTATAGAGCTACTTGTAGCCTTCTTTGGACCCCAGTACTTTGATTGGTGGCGTTGGTTTATCGGTAGACCTGAGATATATTCACCTTATCAAACTCACTGGCTTGTCCGTAGGAGCGTGCATAAAGAATTCCAGCGCGGCATCGTCAAATTAATAAGATTGACTTCATCCATGATTGAGGTAAGAGGCAATGGCCATTTGAAGGAATATCAGGTCTAACAAACCTGTCTAGTTTAGAGTCGAGCATGTTCTTATTGATGATCAGCAACCTGTCGATGTGAACGGCGCGATTGCTTTGCTAGGTGATCATTCACGGCAGGGAATTGAGAAGGCCGATGCACGGCTGATTGGTTCGCACGCCCGTTTCTCCAGAAGTATCCAGCTAGTGAATCTTGCAAGGACCATCGCCCCCGGTCTTTTCTTTGAGCGGAAATCCATCACAGATGTCCCTCAACAGCAGTTCCCAGTTCGAATGCGCTCTAGTAGCCTCGGTCTGGGATACGCGTTCATGCGTCCAATGATGCTTTTGTGGCGGTTCTTCCCATCCACAATTCGTATTGCGGCATACGAGCTGTTGCAAAAACTCGGAAACCGCTTCTACGGAAAAGATGGAGATACGCAGGTTCAAAAGTTGCCTTTTGGACTATACCTCAAGTGTAACTCCAACCCAGACACCCTGAGGAACGAGTATAATGCCCTTAAGGTCTTGGAACAAAAGACAAACATTCCTGCGCCAAGAGTATTCGATGTCGTCTCTCAGCACACTGGCGAAGATGATTTCAGTTATCTCCTCATGAGTAGGGTTCCAGGCACAACATTGGCAACATGTCGGGATGCGCTCTCTGACCAAGACTATGCCAACCTCTCCGCTCAACTCAAGGACTGCGTCTCACAGCTGCGGGACATCCCAAAGCCGATCAACAATGGTATGGCCATCTGCAATACGTTGGGCGAAGCCTGTCGCGACCCGCGAATTCGAGATTGGGCCCCTATCGGACCCTTTCCAGATGAAGCGTCGTTTAGCCAGAATCTACGCTTCTCAGATGAGCCCAGCCGGCGTGGGCATAAAATTGTTTTTACGCACGGAGACCTCAACCCTCGCAACATCATGATGGAAAGAACTAAAAGCTCTGCAGGAGCCATAGGGTGGCGGTTAAGCGGAATTATAGACTGGGAAACAGCAGGATATTATCCTGAGTATTGGGATTACACCAAGAGCATGTTTGAGGGATTTCGTTGGCCAAGAAGGCATAACGAGATGATGCAAGACGTGTTTAATGAGTTTGGCGACTATAGCAAGGAATTGGATGTAGAGAGGCGGGCATGGGAGTCAGGAGACGGGATTTAATATAGTAGAATCGCTAATTTAGCGAGATGAACTTGACATCGTACTATTTCACAACCTGCTGCGTAATGAAAAGGGTTTAGGATCAAATTGGTAATGCACATCGTAAAAAGCGCTATGGTGACCGGGTTTGTTGGATCAAGTAGTTTCCATGACCGTAACGAGTGAATTGTATGTAATGACTGTGACTACTTAAAGAATGACCCATATGTTGAATATGTCATTTCATCCCCACGTGCATCACTGGGATTCGCATGCCCATAATCGCCGACCGTCTCTTCCCAGGGTGGCATTGTCTTTTAGTTCCATGGAATACATGGCATTCAGACGATAAAAACGGCAACAACACCACTGAGGGTACCAATACATTCGTCATCCACGACATTGCCAGTGAAAGGGCTACTGCCGTCAGGGTGGTTGCTAAATCCGCGAACTGCAAAGTTTAGAGTTAGCACATTGTCTACGTGGAATAGGTAATGAGAAGCCTACAGGCGAGGTTGTCTCCGTTGGAGTTGACCAAAAGCCCACCATGAGATCCAGCAGGGCCACCGCTATGGTGTGTACCACCCTGGCTCGGATCAAAGTCGATGAAGCGGGATCCAATGAAGTTCTGGCAGCCAGTATCTGAGTAGCTAAATTTTGATTAGATCATCAGACATGTTGCGTTCAGTGCAGGCAAACGGACAAGTTGACCTGGACTGAGGCAGCCATGGCCGCGGCGGCAAAGGTGGCAACGGAAAGAAGGCTAGTAAAATGCATGATGAGATAGAACTGTTCAAATAACAGATTTTTGTGGTTACAAGTGTCTTCGTGTCTGTGAATAAGACTATGAAGGGTTGATTGTCACAATAAAGAAGGGGAGCCTGGGTTCTTTTTCTACCCGCGACGTTCCATCAGATGCCGCCGCCTTTTCCAACCGTAGGACACTGAGGGCTCACCGGAGACTATCCTGCATCGACACTGACACAGCCATGAGGGAACATACTCATAAGCGGAAAGTGTTACATCCGAGCGACCGTTCTAGGATCAAGGCACAAAAGTTGGTATCATGAAGTCGTAGCCAATAGAGCAGATCAAACTCGCTTGGATGCTACTCAAGAGAGCCCCGTCAAAAGGAAAATGAGGTGCATCATTCTAGGATTTCCAACTCATAAAACTCTATGCGTAACTGTGGAGTTCATGCATGTATGTATTGCCATAGGGGGTCTGTAGACTCGGCAACGCCCAGAAGTGACAGCAGTAGTTGTCATCTGCCTTGATTCTCGTTATTGACTAAATTGTTAC